>NC_034189.2:42959597-43259597 GCF_002021735.2 Oncorhynchus kisutch
AAAGTGCAGACTGTCAGATTTAAGAGAGTTTTCCATTTAAATGAACCATTTAGATTTTTTTTTGTACATAATCCCCCCATTTTAGGGAACCAAAAGTATTTGGACAAATTCACTTATATGTATTAAAGTAGTCATACGTGTATTATTTGTCCCCATATTCCTAGCGCGCAAATTCATTGTTAATAATGTATTGATTCATTTTGGAGTCACTTTTATTGCAAATAAGATTACAATATATTTCTGAACACTTGTACATTAATGTGGATGCTAACATGACTATGGATAATCCTGAAGGAATTCTCAATAGCCTTTGCTCTCACAGGGCTAGGGGATAAAAGCTGTTAAATGCTAGATAAATACGAGGCCAAAGCCAAGAGAGTAGAGCTTCACTGAATAGTCCCTGTGCTTTGCCATTGTGGCACAGCTTTGTCAGGGAGAGCAGGCCATTGGGGGAAGCTCCCAATTAACCTTACTATGCACCCACCATATTGTATGACCTTTTGTGTCACACGAATACAAGGGAATCCTGGGCGAGGAACACTGCTCTAAATTATCTTGGGTTTGACAACACACAATTACTCCCTAATTACGCTTTTGGTCCGCGTCTCTTACGGTCTCTTACGCTCATGTCATAATGATATCACAGTGCAGGGAGAACCATAGTACACACAGCCTCTATGAGTAAGTCATCAAGCTGCCAAGTTTTCATGGTGTTACTGTTGTAATACAACGGACAAAAAGCCACGATCACGTATATAGCTTACAGCGGACATCATTATAAAGCCAGCCATAAATACAAACAATATAGAACCACAGTACAATACACTCTTTGAAGAAAGTGTTCCCAAAGGGTTCTTCAGAAGCTATGGGGACACCCGGAGCACCCTTTTAGGTTGTAGAAGGCACCTTTTTTTCTAATAGTTCAGCCTCACTAAAGAGTAAATGGTGGTGTTTGACTTCTGGCGCCGACAGAGATGGCCGCCTCGCTTCGCGTTCCTAGGAAACTATGCAGTTCTTTGTTTTTTTACGTGTTATTTCTTACATTGGTACCCCACGTCATCTTAGGTTTCATTACATACAGTCGAGAAGAACTACTGAACATAAGAGCAGTGTCAACTCACCATCAGTACGACCAAGAATATGACTTTCGCGAAGCGGATCCTGTGTTCTGCCTTTCACCCAGGACAACGGAATGGATCCCAGCCGGCGACCCAAAAAAACGACTTCGTAAAAGGGGGAAACGGAGCGGTCTTCTGGTCAGTCTCCGGAGACGGGCACATCGTGCACCACTCCCTAGCATTCCTCTCGCCAATGTCCAGTCTCTTGACAACAAGGTTGATGAAATCCGAGCAAGGGTAGCATTCCAGAGGGACATCAGAGACTGTAACGTTCTTTGCTTCACGGAAACATGGCTCACTGGAGAGACGCTATTGGAATCAGTGCAGCTAACTGGTTTCTCCACGCATCGCTCAGACAGAAACGAAAATCTTTCTGGTAAGAATATAGGCGGGAGTGTATGCTTCATGGTTAACGTGACGTGGTGTGATCATAACAACATACAGGTACTCAAGTCCTTCTGTTCACCTGATTTAGAATTCCTCACAATCAAATGTCGACCACATTATCTACCAAGGGAATTCTCTTCAATTATAATCACAGCCGTATATATTCCCCCCCAAGCAGACACATCGATGGCTCTGAACAAACTTTATTTGACTCTTTGCAAACTGGAATCCATTTATCCGGAGGCTGCATTCATTGTAGCTGGGGATTTTAACAAGGCTAATCTGAAAACAAGACTCTGAAAACAAGACAAGACTCCGCGACGCATATAAGGCCCTGCCCCGCCCTCCTTTCGGAAAAACTGACCACGACTCCATTTTGTTGATCCCTGCCTACAGACAGAAACTAAAACAAGAAGCTCCCGCGCTGAGGTCTGTTCAACGCTGGTCCGACCAATCTGATTCCACACTCCAAGACTGCTTCCATCACGTGGACTGGGATATGTTTCGTATTGCGTCAGACAACAACATTGACGAATACGCTGATTCGGTGAGTGAGTTCATTAGAATGTGCGTTGAAGATGTCGTTCCCATAGCAACGATTAAAACAATCCCAAACAAGAAACCGTGGATTGATGGCAGCATTCGCGTGAAACTGAAAGCCCGAACCACTGCTTTTAATCAGGGCAAGGTGACCGGAAACATGACCGAATACAAACAGTGTAACTATTCCCTCCGCAAGGCAATCAAACAAGCTAAGCGTCAGTATAGAGACAAAGTAGAATCTCAATTCAACGGCTCAGACACAAGAGGTATGTGGCAGGGTCTACAGTCAATCACGGATTACAAAAAGAAAACCAGCCCAGTCACGGACCAGGATGTCTTGCTCCCAGGCAGACTAAATAACTTTTTTGCCCGCTTTGAGGACAATACAGTGCCACTGACACGGCCCGCAACTAAAACATGCGGACTCTCCTTCACTGCAGCCGACGTGAGGAAAACATTTAAACGTGTCAACCCTTCAACCCTCGCAAGGCTGCAGGCCCAGACGGCATCCCCAGCCGCGCCTTCAGAGCATGCGCAGTCCAGCTGGCTGGTGTGTTTACGGACATATTCAATCAATCCCTATCACAGTCTGTTGTTCCCACATGCTTCAAGAGGGCCACCATTGTTCCTGTTCCCAAGAAATCTAAGGTAACTGAGCTAAATGACTACCGTCCCGTAGCATTCACTTCCGTCATCATGAAGTGCTTTGAGAGACTAGTCAAGGACCATATCACCTCCACCCTACCTGACACCCTAGACCCACTCCAATTTGCTTACCGCCCAAATAGGTCCACAGACGATGCAATCTCAACCACACTGCACACTGCCCTAACCCATCTGGACAAGAGGAATACCTATGTGAGAATGCTGTTCATCGACTACAGCTCGGCATTTAACACCATAGTGCCCTCCAAGCTGGTCATCAAGCTCGAGACCCTGGGTCTCGACCCCGCCCTGTGCAACTGGGTACTGGACTTCCTGACAGGCCGCCCCCAGGTGGTGAGGGTAGGTAACAACATTTCCCCCCCGCTGATCCTCAACACTGGGGCCCCACAAGGGTGCATTCTGAGCCCTCTCCTGTACTCCCTGTTCACCCACGACTGCGTGGCCACGCACGCCTCCAACTCAATCATCAAGTTTGCGGACGATACAACAGTGGTAGGCTTGAATACCAACAACGACGAGACGGCCTACAGGGAGGAGGTGAGGGCCCTCGGAGTGTGGTGTCAGGAAAATAACCTCACACTCAACGTCAACAAAACTAAGGAGATGATTGTGGACTTCAGGACACAGCAGAGGGAACACCCCCCTATCCACATCGATGGAACAGTAGTGGAGAGGGTAGTAAAGTTTTAAGTTCCTCGGCGTACACATCACAGACAAACTGAATTGGTCCACCCACACTTACAGCATTGTGAAGAAGGCGCAGCAGCGCCTCTTCAACCTCAGGAGGCTGAAGAAATTCGGCTTGTCACCAAAAGCACACACAAACTTCTACAGATGCACAATCGAGAGCATCCTGTCGGGCTGTATCACCGCCTGGTACGGCAACTGCTCCGCCCACAACCGTAAGGCTCTCCAGAGGGTAGTGAGGTCTGCACAACGCATAACCGGGGGCAAACTACCTGCCCTCCAGGACACCTACACCACCTGATGTCACAGGAAGGCCATAAAGATCATCAAGGACAACAACCACCCGAGCCACTGCCTGTTCACCCCGCTATCATCCAGAAGGCGAGGTCAGTAGAGGTGCATCAAAGCTGGGACCGAGAGACTGAAAAACAGCTTCTTTCTCAAGGCCATCAGACTGTTAAACAGCCACCACTAACATTGAGTGGCTGCTGCCAACACACTGACTCAACTCCAGCCACTTTAATAATGGGAATTGATGGGAAATGATGTAAAATATATCACTAGCGACTTTAAACAATGCTACCTAATATAATGTTACATACCCTACATTATTCATCTCATATGTATATGTATATACTGTACTCTATATCATCTACTGCATCTTTATGTAATACATGTATAACTAGCCACTTTAACTATGCCACTTTGTTTACATACTCATCTCATATGTATATACTGCACTCAATACCATCTACTGTATCTTGCCTATGCCGCTCTGTACCATCACTCATTCATATATCTTTATGTACATATTCTTTATCCCCTTACACTCGTGTCTATAAGGTAGTAGTTTTGGAATTGTTAGCTAGATTACTTGTTGGTTATTACTGCATTGTCGGAACTAGAAGCACAAGCATTTCGATACACTCGCATTAACATCTGCTAACCATGTGTATGTGACAAATACAATTTGATTTGATTTGTTTGGGTGAGGGTTAGAGAGGGGAAATGCAAGACATATTTCCAGATGAAAAGCCCATATCCTTGCCTGACGTCACATGAAAGCAAGCCATAAAAATTCCCCACAAACCCATATAGACCCACAGTACAGTAGTCTGGCCTCACTATGAAAATAAATGGTGGTGTGTGGATGAGGGTTGGAGAGAGGAAGTGCAAGTCATATTTATGACTCTAGAGAGGGATTTATAAAGACACAATAGCCCTCTACATATACATCATTATCATTACTTTCTATATGAGCCGTGGAATATAGATATTTCATTTTTATTCATTTATATGCTCTGCCTCCCCAACTTTAAGATGACACCTTTTGCAGACATTCTGAGCTTCGCTATGTGCTCAGTTTACAAATCAAATACATTTTTGCAGACGTCTGTTGACACGGCGATTGAGTGTCAAGGAATGAAGTTTGCCGGTCTTCTTGGACAGGAAGACTAATGCATAAAATGGGAATGATCGCCATTGATAAGGATACTTTATAAACTTAGAGCAGTTGGTTAGTGTTCTGTATTGCATATTCTTAATGCTTTACAAGAGTGGAGCCACACAGCCACTGCGAAACTGCAGATGCCCTTTGGGTTGTTTTAGTACAGTAATGTGAAGCAGAGATTCTCAGTATATGGGACTCAACATAAAATTAAGCACGTGTAAGAAATTGATCCTTACATACAATATAAACCGTGGAAATGTTTCCTTGGGCATAAGACAACAATGATCTTGTTATTTAATCACGAGTCGTTTGGTCAAGACACAAGGGCCAAAAGCCTATTACATTCTCAAATTAACAGCCCCTTAGGAATAGCTTTTCAGATATTTCCTAACTTGAAGGGGTGTGGCTGGGCGGATTTCTGTGTGTGTGTGTGTGTGTGTACTTGCATGCATACGAGTGTGTGCACACACTAGTAGGATGCATTACTACTGATAATTATACTGCACTTTAAATCAAATACAGGCCACCTCGTGACAAAGTCTCATATTTTTCTCTCGGTCATTATGATTCATTTCTCATAATGAAGCTGTATGCTACCTTTCCGATGTCGCTTTTATTTGTAATATTCCCGACGGAGAAATAGACTGACAACCTTTGACTTCAACATGAATATAGATATGCCCTTCATTCTAAGAAGAGACAAAAAACACAAGTCTTTCAATGGATGCATGTCGCATAGAGATTTATATGTGTTCAATTGAATGATGTGTCAAGTCCATTATCTACTGTAATTGTGATGTCAAGCTGCTCACAGATTTCACCCTTCAATGGAGCATGCCCAGCTAATGACCTTCTCTCATTCTCTTAACATGATTTGTCTCCCAACATGAGGACTGTCCATCGCCATCTCTAAAACTAGAAGCCCACATCAAGTGAAGCACGAAGGAGTTTAACAAAAGGGGGTTTGCTTTCATGTCTGGTGCTCCAGCCAACCCAGGGCTACTCAAGGAGTGAGGAGAAGGAAGAGGAACACTTGAGTAACAATGGAAAGAGAGAGTTAGTCGAGCCGAGAGCTTGGGCATCATAGCCCTCGCTCCCCGTCAGAGCTAGTGATTTTGTTTGTCTCGGAGCATCTGTCAGTACCTCTCGAGACGCATTGCTCTTGAAGCCTGGCCTCCTCTCTCTCTCGCTGCCCAGCTAGCCGCTCCGCTCTCTTGGCATGTGGGCCACACGCGTCAAGCTGCTGCAGAGTTGGCTTGAGTCAGGACTACAGGACTGCAGAACCGTGAGCTTTTCCCTTTGCATTTATTCCAGTACCAATCATGCCGCTGCCGCAGGTGCCTGAGCCCTGAACCATGGCACACAGCTAGTCCAGTGCTGGATTACCTAACCTTCCACCAACCCCCCTGCAGCAATCTATGCTGATAGGATGCACTCCTTAGTATCGGCTGCTTACCCTGTTAAAAAGATGCGCACGTGTCTGTGTATGTGTCTGTGTAGTGTCTACTAAGGCCATGTATTACAATATCACACCAGGAGGCAATTTTTCAAATGGTTCGGGAGTGCCAGGGTCTATGAAAATATCATGTGTTCCTCCCCTGTGAATCGTGTGTGTGTGAGTATGTGTGTGTGTGTGTATGTGTGTGTGTGTGAGAGTGTGTGTGTGTATGTTTGCACCCAGCATACTGTTCCAGCTTATTACCACCAGAGGTAATCCTTCATAAATTTTGCAACAAGACAGGGTGTGTGATATTGTACATTCCTTTTCCCCCTGTAATGCATGCGTGTGTCGGTGTGTGTGTGTGTATGCATGTGTGTACATGCATACATTTGTCTAAGTTGTGTTTGTGTTGCGTGTGTGTGTGGTTCTGTGTTGTGTATACACATGTGTACAGTTCGCTAACAGTATTCATACTGTAGGTGGAAGGATGTTGCATACTACTGCTGCAGTGTGTTACCATGGGAATGTAATCTTTATTAGGCTTAGGGAGCACAGGGGCCTATACCAAGGCCCTCCATAATGACACCTGCACAACAGAGGGATAGGAGTGATTGAATTTCCAATTCTACCTTGAGATTATCCTGTTATGCATGGCTGGCTTGGGATTCTAGCTTTTGATTTGTTGTACGGATATATGCTGATTTCCATAATGATGACAATTATGATGATGGAAAGTGCAATTGCAGCCCTTTTCTTTAGCTATAAATTGATTTGTTTTGTGTCAGTTTGATATTCTCTCTGGATATTGTTATTGTCTTTTGTGAGCGGTGCATTTTGTTCATATTTGATCTTTGCTTGCCCTTGCTATTGTATGAGTCCAAAAGGTGGGTTTATGTCCATGCAGGAGTCCAACACGGAGTCACTATATCGGGGGACTACAACGTGCACCACCACTGATGCCTTCCACACAGCACAGACACTGTATGGTTGAATAGTGTCATTCCACTGTACTCTGTCTCTGACATCACTAATATTGCATGTCTGACACGGTCAACGTGGACAGCTGGCGAAAGACATACAAGTTAAAGGGTTAATCTGCTATTTCTATATAGCATTCAATGTCAATGTAACATTCAATGTTATATTGCCATTGATTCTTGAAGAATTTAACTTCATGAGCTTAGATCAACTGTCTTACTCCATCACAACAGAAAATGTTAGCTTGTTTCACTCTGTGGTGACTGTTATGTTGTTGTTTGAATCCCAGATTGCCACAGTTTGCGATATAGTGTTTGCAGTCAATTGTACAAAGGACATGTGTTCGGAAAACACGTGACTTAATACGGCGGTTGGCAACCAACTGTACAGCATGTGAGCCTGCCTGCCCTGACCCTGAGCCTGCCTGCCGTTCTGTACCTTGTCACACCACCCTGGATTACTGACCTCTGCCTGCCCTGACCCTGAGCCTGCCTGCCGTTCTGTACCTTGTCACACCACCCTGGATTACTGACCTCTGCCTGCCCTGACCCTGAGCCTGCCTGCCATTCTGTTCCTTTCGGACTCTGCTCTGGATTTACTGACCTCTGCCTGCCCTTGACCTGTCATATGCCTACCCCCCTGTTTTTATAATAAACGTTTGTTACTTCAAAACTGTCTTTATCTGGCTCTTCTCCTGAGCCTTGACACTTGGTGATAGTCAACCTCGAGTGCAATCATACATTTTTTATCAAACATCGGTAATAGCAGAATGATTTTGAATTTAAAAGCTAACAAGGTTTAAATTATGAATACTTCCTGTATGTCGTTTTTTGGTAAAAAAAAAAATATCACAAATTAAATATACATATATTTTAAAATCAGGTAATCTGTTATCAAGTATTCCTACAAATACAAAGAGAGACATACACTGAGTATACAAAACATTAAGTATACAAAATATCCATGACATAGACGGAACAGGTGAATCCAGGTGAAAGCTGTGATCCACTTGTTAAATCCAATTCAAGCAGTGTAGATGAAGTGAATGTCTATGTCTATGTCAGGTTAAAGAAGGATTGTTAAACCTTGAGACAATTGAGACATGGATTGTGTATCTGTGCCATTCAGAGGTTGGATGGGCAAGAAAAGAGTTAAGTGCCTTTGAACGGAGATTGGTAGTAGGTGCCAGGCGCACCGGTTTGTGTCAAGAACTGCAATGCTGCTTGGTTTCTCACACAACAGTTTTCTGTGTGTGTCAAGAATGGTCCACCACCCAAAGGACATCCAGCCAACTTGACACAACTGTGGGAATAATTGAAGTCAATATGGGCCAGCATCCCTGTGGAATGCTCTCGACACCTTGTAGAGTCCATGCCCCGACGATTTGAGGCTGTTCTGAGGGCAAAAGCGGGTGCAACTTTATATTAGGAAGGTCTTCCTAATGTTTGGTGTGCTCAGTGTATATGATTGTATCTCAATTTTATCAAGGTAGGAAATCATTGTTATTTTCAAATAAGTTCTCTTTTTGGACTTACTTGTGGTCAATTTTCTGGGTACAAATCTTTATAATTATGTTCCGGCTGACCATTCGCTAGGACAAAGTTTAGATTCTAGTTGCTTGCCCCTGATACTGGGAGTCCCTGATGAGAACCCACAAGATGTAGTATTGTACAGCATAACCTTTTGCTAACATCCCCATTCATCTTTGGCTGTATTCTTTTCAACCCAACTTATTAACAAAATACATTTAAATTCAAGAAAGAAGTCTAGCTCTTAAAATAATTATTTCAAACAGGGTAAATTAATCATGCTTTAATTTTTCCAGGTTTGAACCCCCCTCATACCTTTGTGTGACAATATACTGTCAAAGAAAATGACTCATTCAAGTAAATCATACTTTAGTGGTTCTTGAAATACGATAACAATACAATATTCCATACTGTGACTATATTAAGATGAATGAAAATGCTTATAACATTGAGCACATATACAGTTGGTTCGGAAATGATTGACACCCTTGATGAGGATGAGCAAATATGACTGTGTTAAATAAATAATTCAAATGCTAAGCTATATTGTCTGCTATTTTTAGATTATTATAAATTAGATTATTTTATACTAATACAATTGTGAAGAGAATATATTTTGTTAAGGTAGATGTCCGCACCCCAGCCTTTAAATTGTTTAACTTGGGTAAAACGTTTCGGGTAGCCTTCCACAGGCTTCCCACAATAAGTTGGGTGAATTTTGGCCCATTCCTCCTGACAGAGCTGGTGTAATTGAGTCAGGTTTCTAGGTCTCCTTGTTCGCACACAATGTTTCAGTTCTGCCCACACATTTTCTATGGGGTTGAGGTCAGGGCTTTGTGATGGCCACTTCAATAACTTAACTTTGTTGTCCTTAAGTCATTTTGCCACAACTTTGGAAGTATGCTTGGGGTCATTGTCCATTTGGAACACCCATTGTGACCAAGCTTTAACTTCCTGACTGATGTCTTGAGATGTTGCTTCAATATATCCACGTAATTTTCCTTCCTCATGATACCATTTATTTTGTGAAGTGCACCAGTCCCTCCTGCAGCAAAGCATCCCCACAACATGATGCTGCCATCCCCGTGCTTCATGGTTGGGATGATGCTCTTCGGCTTGCAAGCCTCCCCCTTTTTCCTCTAAACATAACGATGGTCATTATGACCAAACAGTTCTATTTTTGTTTCATCAGAAAGAGGACATTTCTCCAAAAAGTATGATCTTTGTCCCCATGTGCAGTTGCAAACTGTAGTCTGGCTTTTTTTTATGGCAGTTTTGGAGCAGTGGCTTCATCCTTGCAGAGCGGACTTGTTTTTTAGGACTTGTTTTACTGTGGATATAGATACTTTTGTACCTGTTTCCTCCAGCATCTTCACAAGGTCCTTTGCTGTTGTTCTGGGTTTGATTTACACTTTTTGCACCGAAGTACATTCATCTCTAGGAGACAGAACGCGTTTCCTTCCTGAGCGGTTTGACGGCTGTGTGGTCCCACGGTGTTAATACTTGCATACTATTGTTTGTACAGATGACCGTGGTACATTCAGGCATTCGGAAATTGCTCATAAGGATGAACCAGACTTGTGGAGGTCTACCATTTTTTTCTGGGGTCTTGGCTGATTTCTTTTGATTTTCCCATGACGTGAAGCAAAGAGGCACTGTTTGAAGGTAGGCCTTGAAATACATCCACAGGTTTGCACTTTACATCCACAGTTTACGTCCACAGGTTTGCACTTTTTTTCCCATAGGTACACCTCCAATTGACTAAAATATTGTCAATTAGCCTATCAGAAGCTTCTAAAGCCATTACATACATTTCTGGAATTTTCCAAGCTGTTTAAAGGCACAGTCAACTTAGTGTATGTAAACTTCTGACCCACTGGAATTGTGATACAGTGAATTATAAGTGAAATAATCTGTATGTAAACAATTGTTGGAAAAATTAATTGTGTCATGCACAGAGTAGATGTCCTAACCGACTTGCCAAAACTATAGTTTGTTAACAAGACATTTGTGGAGTGGTTGAATACAAATTGTAATGACTCCAACCTTAGTGTATGTAAACGTCCGACTTCAACTGTACATGTAATGTAGTCAATTTTGGGCATATTATCAAAAACAATCCTGTCGAACTAGTTACACACACACAGCGTTTTAATCCAGGAAGCGGTTCAGGGAACAGAAACGAAATCCGGAACATAATTTATATTTTCAAGCAACAGAAACGGAACCTGGAGCGAAAGTGATCCATACTGTTCCAGAACAGAACCGTTTTTTTTTAAAGCATGGGAACCGGTTAATAATGTTAATTTATGATCCAAGCATTTTTGTAGTCCCACAAAAAATGCACCTATGCAAAGCCCTCACAATGTCACTTATTCTAGTGTCTGCCTGCAATCTGAAAATCTTTACCTGTGTGTGTTAAGGCTACCTGTCCCTCCCCCTCCAAAGCATAAGCTACTGTACTGATGTTACAAGCTTGATTCAGAAGACAGGGAGAGAGATTTAATAAGCTTGAGAAGAATGAATTAACTTTTGCAATGCTAGTTAAGGATACCATATGCCTAGATATCACTTTTCATGTTGGATTTATTAACTACAAAAAGTTTACACGTGTTTTTCATTCTGGTGCCACTCTGCAAAAACAAGCTCATCAGCTAGCTAGCTCAAAGGACATTCAAAGTTCCTCTATAGAAGCCGCTCTTCCTCGGTATAATTCTGTTACACCTAATTCAGATAATGCATGGCATAAAGATGCCCAAGATGCCCAGCGTCCTCCTCCTCAACCCTCTCTGGCTCTCTCCCCACCTACAAAATGTCAGTCTCATCTTGCGCCATAGTCTACAATTGTCTGTCCATCACACATGTAAACAACTAGCTTGCCTGCTCTATCCACACTGATTGGTGAGGTATTTTAATGAGCTAAATGTTTTTAAAAAATGATTTCAAAGGTTTAAAAGGCATCAGAAAGAAACAATATACAGTGCCTTGCGAAAGTATTCGGCCCCCTTGAACTTTGCGACCTTTTGCCACATTTCAGGCTTCAAACATAAAGATATAAAACTGTATTTTTTTGTGAAGAATCAACAACAAGTGGGACACAATCATGAAGTGGAACGACATTTATTGGATATTTCAAACTTTTTTAACAAATCAAAAACTGAAAAATTGGGCGTGCAAAATTATTCAGCCCCCTTAAGTTAATACTTTGTAGCGCCACCTTTTGCTGCGATTACAGCTGTAAGTCGCTTGGGGTATGTCTCTATCAGCTCGAGCTCAGTGAGGTTGGATGGAGAGCATTTGTGAACAGCAGTTTTCAGTTCTTTCCACAGATTCTCAATTGGATTCAGGTCTGGACTTTGACTTGGCCATTCTAACACCTGGATATGTATATTTTTGAACCATTCCATTGTAGATTTTGCTTTAGGTTTTGGATCATTGTCTTGTTGGAAGACAAATCTCCGTCCCAGTCTCAGGTCTTTTGCAGACTCCATCAGATTTTCTTCCAAAATGGTCCTGTATTTGGCTCCATCCATCTTCCCATCAATTTTAACCATCTTCCCTGTCCCTGCTGAAGAAAAGCAGGCCCAAACCATGATGCTGCCACCACCATGTTTGACAGTGGGGATGGTGTGTTCAGGGTGATGAGCTGTGTTGCTTTTACGCCAAACATAACATTTTGCATTGTTGCCAAAAAAGTTCAATTTTGGTTTCATCTGACCAGAGCACTTCTTCCACATGTTTGGTGTGTCTCCCAGGTGGCTTGTGGCAAACTTTAAACTACACTTTTTATGGATATCTTTAAGAAATGGCTTTCTTCTTGCCACTCTTCCATAAAGGCCAGATTTGTGCAATATACGACTGATTGTTGTCCTATGGACAGAGTCTCCCACCTCAGCTGTAGATCTCTGCAGTTCATCCAGAGTGATCATGGGCCTCTTGGCTGCATCTCTGATCAGTCTTCTCCTTGTATGAGCTGAAAGTTTAGAGGGACGGCCAGGTCTTGGTAGATTTGCAGTGGTCTGATACTCCTTCCATTTCAATATTATCACTTGCACAGTGCTCCTTGGGATGTTTAAAGCTTGGGAAATCTTTTTGTATCCAAATCCGTCTTCACAACAGTATCTCGGACCTGCCTGGTGTGTTCCTTGTTCTTCATGATGCTCTCTGCGCTTTTAACGGACCTCTGAGACTATCACAGTGCAGGTGCATTTATACAGAGACTTGATTACACACATGTGGATTGTATTTATCATCATTAGTCATTTAGGTCAACATTGGATCATTCAGAGATCCTCACTGAACTTCTGGAGAGAGTTTCCTGCACTGAAAGTAAAGGGGCTGAATAATTTTGCACGCCCAATTTTTCAGTTTTTGATTTGTTAAAAAGGTTTGAAATATCCAATAAATGTTGTTCCACTTCATGATTGTGTCCCACTTGTTGTTGATTCTTCACAATAAAATACAGTTTTATATCTTTATGTTTGAAGCCTGAAATGTGGCAAAAGGTCGCAAAGTTCAAGGGGGCCGAATACTTTCGCAAGGCACTGTAAACTAGTACTTTTTGGGGAGTTCGAACCGGTTCAGAACTTTATTTTGCTGGTCGGAACAGTGGAACAGAAAAAAAAGTGGTTATTTTTAAACCGAAACGATTGGGAAATAATTGTGGTTCCAACCCCTGCTATTAAACATTGTTTTCAACTTACATATTTGACACACATTGACATACACGATTACATTGTGCATGTTCATTTATACAGTCATTATTATTTATGTCCTCACCTGGGATTTAATCCCCATCCTCTCCCCTGTAACTATTCCCCAGGTCGTTGCTGCAAATGAGAACGTGTTCTCAGTCAACTTACCTGGTAAAATAACAGATAAATAAAAAAATATATAAAATAAACTCACAGTCTCTTGGTTCAAGGCATTTCGATATTCCACCATGTCTGCCTCATTTTTACCTATGTTTTTCTATGTTGAGGTTTGGGCCAATTCAAAATATTACATTCAGTAAACACTTTGGAAAGTTGAAAGTTGAGTAAACAAAATAAAACGCTGTTTAACCAGTTTCTTAATAATATTTAGCTGAAAAAGTGTACATTCATTTTGGGGGAGCTTTGAAAATCAATGCCACAGTACCTTATTCATTGATCGGACTGCGTAAATTCCCTTTCAGCCACGAGCAGGGATGTAGTTGTCATACAAAGATGGTTAAATTACAAACTCCCGTGGGCAATCGAGATAAGACGGACAACCACCAATGTAAACACAAATGTAAGAGATATTTAGAACTGTATTGTTTGCATTTGGATTGCATTTGAATAAAGGCCCATTAAGGAAGGTAGGCCATGGGGAGATGTTCATATTGAAATATATCTGGTTATCTTGTTTAATAAGATTAGTACATATTTTCCCAGGGGACCCCACATGGGTCTCTGACCCCAAGTTTGGGAACCACTGTACTAACCTCTCTCTCCAATTGCTTCCTCTCTGTGTATCTCCTCTGCCTCCTCCTGCATGCATTGCAACCTGCCCCCCCCCCCCACGTCTCTGTTTCATGTCTCAGTTAGCGCACGAAAGACAGCATGGCTATTTACCATATTCGAATACTTCTCATGTGCCAACGTATCACCACAGGCCGTGCCATGGTGAAACTTGCACTCCTGTAGATCTGAAATAGTTGGATGGTGGAACTTGCTATCCAGCTAACCAGCAAAGCAAAGCAATTCAGGCATTCTTGAAAGTCAAGACAAGGATCCTGCAAATAACAATTATTTTAATAATGGAAAGATAGATTGTGTTGACATCAACATGCTCCCCCCGTAACTTCAAAATCACCCGGCAATCGTCACTAATTCGGGAAAACACAGTTTCCATTACGGGTGTGCCGATGTCGTCATATTCGTAATCGTATGTAATTATTCAAATTTGATACTCGTAATTGGATTTACTCGTGATCAGCAAACCCGGAAGTGCGCTTCAAATGCCTATACCTCACGTGTGCATTACTGCACTATCACTCAGAGCGCATCGTTATGTTCCTTTCAAACATGTTGTTCACTGCACATGATCTACTTACTTAGTCCTATTCAATTATCAACTAAATAGGTTCATAAATAGCCTAATACATTGCTAGCTACTACTGCCTGCATTTATTCCAGACACAGATTTAGATGAAGGTAGGCTAATTCACTTGCGCCATACATTGTTTCACTTTCGAGAGCAGAAAAATATTTCTTTCCCAACACTTATGCCACAACATTTGAACAATCAAAATAAACAATCTACATATTTTTTTTTAAATTCGATTTTCTAATGAGTTGTCGCTCGGTAAACATGCCTAGGCGAGAGAAAGAATAACAACAGCAAGCAAACATGGGCTTGGATCACGACAAAGGGATAGTTACAGGGACAGACAGGCCAACTAAACATCGCCAAGTGGACAGATAAAAACAACCATAATCGCCTCAGTAAAGTCAACAGGAAATAACTAGATTGAACAACAATGACTAGCTATGAATTCTTAGTCATGCACAATGCTTTGAGAAGGGGAGACTTGTGCCCTGAGACGAGTGACTGTGAGTGAGTCCAACAGAGTCACACACGTGTCTGTCTGTCTGGGGAAATGAGAGCAGGCGGAGAGCGGCTTGTTCTAATCCCATCCTTGCAGCAAGCTCAATTGATACCTCGTCCATTTCTTTACTCACAGGACAATAGTTGTTTGGATCACACAGCGCTTCCCACTGTTTGAGTGAAAGAGAGATGCTTGCTGGCAGCTGAAAATTAATGTTTTTCTGATGACGGATAATTACAAAAAAAAATAATTACTTGATAATCGTATTCGGATAAATCCCCATATCCGTTACGATGCTCTTTTTGTCCAAGTACTCGGCACACCCCAAGTTTCTTTCCTTTGAAAGTTGGAAATCCACCCCTGTCAAACAGATGAAAAGGTTGTCGATCTTAAGAAAATTTATTCTATATCTGCCATTTCCATCACACATTGTATTGCCCCATTGCTTTTTGTTGAATAAACCTGAGTCAGTGGAAACCGGCCTACTGTCTGCCACACCACTGTCTGTCTCACTAGTACTCTCTATAAAGCAAAGTTATGATAAGAACTTAGTAGTCTTAATATCTTAGTATCTTTTGCTCCTGCTGAGGTTAGGCTCTTTTTAACATTAGCTTCTTACTTCATCCTTCTAGCCAGATCCCTTTAACGTTTAACTACTGCAGTACTAATAGAAGGCTCTGTCAGAGGGCCTACTGAGTGGCGCTGCATCGCTGTGCCGCTAGAGATCCTTGTTCGAGTCCAGGCTCTGTTGCAACCAGGAGATGGTGTACAATTGGCCCGGCGTCATACGGGGAGGGTTTGGCTGGCAGGCATGTCCTTGTCCCATCATGCTCTAGCGACTCCAGTGGTGGGCCGGGCGAATGCATGCTGACACTGTTGCCAGGTGTACGGTGTTTCCTCTGACATATTGGTGTGGCTGGCTTCCAGGTTAAGCTGGCATTGTGGCTTGGCTGAGTTGTGTTTCGGAGGACGCACTGCTCTCGACCTTTGCCTCTCCCGAGTCAATAAGGGAGTTGCAGCGATGGGACAAGCCTGTAACTACCAATTGGATACCATGGAATTGGGGAGGGAGAATTTTAAAATAATGTCTATGCCAGCAGCTAACCATCTGACACTATTTACCAGTTGTTCACTGAGAGTCAGTTTTTTTATTTGTTTGGGGGATATCTATAGACATGGCAGGAGTTGCGGATTCATCTCTCAAACCCACTTGTCTGTCAGCGGCGTCTATAGTTGCCTACTTGTATAGCCACTTGCCATTGGTTTGCTGAGCCAGAGTCCTGCAGAAGTTTGTTTCACGTCACACTGGCCCTAGGCCTGTGCCACGACTCGCGAGTGGGTGGGGTTAGCCGATTAAGAGAGTGGTGAATGTCCTGCTAACAAGGCAAACATACTGTTCATGATTTCACGTGTTCACAAAGAGGCAGGTGCGATTAGAACTCAGATCAACTATGTAAGCATTCTGAGCTTTTCTTCAATGCTGGCATCGCTATAATAAGTGGGTAACCACTTAATGAACAAAATAAAAAGATGAGTTATCGCTATTAAAAAGTGAGTTAACGCTATTAAAAATACAAAAAAATGTGCTTAAACAGCTTTTACCATGTGTGTTTACCATCCATTACATCCCAGGCCACGTGGCTCTGTAAAAAAATCTTTGGAAATCTGATTAAGGCCGATGAGCTCAACAGCTCACACTTGAAGACACACCCCAGCTCTATTCAGGTATTCTTCCTGACAGGGTAACCAGTTAGAGGCCTTGCGTCTTTGATAGATTACACACAAGGTTACATACACACACACACACACCTCCATCTGAACAGTGGCCTCAGCCAAGCGTCTCATTAGCCCGAAACACCTACAGTCAGTCGTTTGAAAACATTCCCTTGGTTTGATGCCTGGGTCAAAGTAACTGAGCTGCCAAGCGGCCGACGAGTCCAAAGTGCTACGCGTGAGATTAATACAAACGCTGACTAATTTATAATTGCTCCAGTGTAGCGTGATGTGGCGGATTTGCCTTTGCCTCTCTCAGTGGAGGTTCCTTCACTCTAATCCCTCTGATGCCACATCCAACACTTTTTGTCCAAGGCCTGGTAAATCCAAGAAAGTAGACAAGTTTATCTCGAGTGGAGTGGAAAAGTGAGCTGTTTTTTCATGATGAAACATGCCTGAAATAGCCACTTATTTAGATCAAAGTCATCATCCCACATTTCGAAGTCTAGCCGATTTGCACTTAGCCGTAGGAACATGGCAGTTTGTGAAGTTCATAACCTTTTTAACATGATTTATGCATTTAACATGAGCACTTCACCTGCAATATGATTGTCCCTGTCAACTTGCACGGCGTCAACATAGAAAGGAAGCTGTTGACAAAGCTAGAATCTTTAGTTTCCAAATATATTTTTGGACTTTTAATTTTTAATGATATATACCCACTGATTCTTGTAAATGCCTCATGAGCTTAGTTAAACTATCGTACCCAATCAGAACCCAACATATAATCTTGTTTTACTGCAATGTTTGTAAACAGTGTAAATGTAAACAAACACTGTATAGCCCCAAAACATTAGATACAACTACAATTTTAACACCATGGATGGTCAGTCCTTGCATCCATAGCTCTGTCTATGACTTTCTATTCAAATCAAACTTTATTTGTCACATGCGCCAAATACAACAATGTTTACTTACAAGCCCTTCCCCAACAGCGCAGTTCAAAAGTTCTGAAAATATTTACAGATTAGACTAAAATAAATAGTAATGATAAAAAAGTAACACAATAAGAATACAAATAACGAGGCTATATACAGGGGGCACCTGTACCGAGTCAGTATGCGGGAGTACAGGCTAGTTGAGGTAATTTGTACATGTATGTAGGGGTGAAGTGACTATGCATAGATAATAAGCAGCAAGTAGCGGCAGTGGACAAAAGGGGGGGGGGTCAATGTAAATTGTCCGGTGGCGATTTTATTAATTGTTCAGCAGTCTTACAGCTTGGGGGTAGAAGGAGGAGCCTTTTGGTCCTAGAGCCTTTTGGTCCTAGACTTGAAACTCCAGTACCACTTGCAGTGCAGTAGCAGAGAAGACAGTCTATAGCGTGGGTGACTGGAGTCTCTGATGATTTTATGGGCTTTCCTCTAACACCACCTATTGTGTAGGTCCTGGAAGGCAGGGAGCTTGTCCCCAGTGATGTACTGGGCCATTCGCACTACCCTCTGTAGTGCCTTATGGTCGGATAATGAGCAGTTGCCATACCAGGAGGTGATGCAACTGGTCGGGATGCTCTCGATGCCAAATCTTTTCAGTCTCTTGAGGGGGAAAAGGTTTTGTCGTGCCCTGTTCACGACTGTCTTGGTATGTTTGGAACATGATAGTTCGTTGGTGATGTGGACACCAAGGAACTTGAAACTCTCGACCACAGGAGGGCACTAAGCACAGACCCCTGAGGGGAACCAGGGTTAAGGATCAGTATGGCAGACGTGTTGTTGCCTACTCTAACCACCTGGGGGAGGCCCGTCATGGAAGTCCAGGATCCAGGTGCAGTGGTAGGTGTTTAGTCCCAGAGTTCTTAGCTTAGTGATGAGCTTCATGGGCACTATGGTGTTGAACGCTGAGCTGTAGTCAATGAACAGCATTCTCAAATAGGTGTTCCTTTTGTCCAGGTGAGAAAGGGCAGTGGGGAGTGCGATTGAGATTGCGTAATCAATGGTTCTGTTGGGGCGTTATGCAAATTGGAGTGGGTCTAAGGTGTCTGGGAGAATGCTGTTGATGTGAGCCATGACCAGCACTTCATGGCTACCGACGTGAGTGCCATGGGGCAGTAATCATTTAGGCAGGTTACCTTCACTTCCTTGGGCACAGGGACCATGGTGGTCTGCTTGAAACATGTAGGTATTACAGACTCAGTCAGGGAGAGGTTAGAAATGTAATTTTAAGTCAACTTGCCAGTTGGTCCACGCATGCTTTGAGTACACATCCCTCTGGCCCAGTAGCTTTGTGAATGTTGACCTGTTTAAAGGTTTTGTTCACATTGGCTACTGAGAGCGTTATCCAGAACAGCTGTTGCTCTCGTGCATGCTTCACTGTTGCTTGCCTCGAAGCAAGGTATTTCACTCGTCTTGTAGGCTCGCGCCACTGGGCAGCTAACTTCTGGGTTTCCCTTTGTAGTCCGTCATAGTTTTCAAGCCCTGCTACATCCGACAAGCGTCAGAGCCGGTGTAGTAGGATTCAATCTTAATCCTGTATTGACGCTTTGTTTGTTTGATGGTTCGTCTGATGGCATAGCGGGATTTCTTACGAGCGTCCGGATTAGTCTCCGGCTCCTTGAAAGTGGCAGCTCTATTCTTTAGCTCGATGAGGATGTTTCCTGTAATCCATGGTTTCTGGTTTGGATATGTAAGTACAGTCACTGTGGGGACGAAAACGTCGATGTACTTATTGATTAAGCCGATGACTGAGGTGGTATACTCCTCAATGCCATTGGATGAATCCCGGAACATATTCCAGTCTGTGCTAGCAAAACAGTCCTGTAGTGATGCATGCGCGTCATCTGACCACTTCTGTATTGAGCGAGTCACCGGTACTTCCTGCTTTCGTTTTTGCTTGTAAGCAGGAATCAGGAGGATCGAATTATGGTCAGATTTGCCAAATGGAGGGTGTGGGAGAGCTTGTATGCATCTCTGTGTGTGGAGTAAAGGTTCTCTAAGATGTATTTGCTTCTCTGGTTGCACATGTGACATGTCCCCGGCCACTAGGAGCACCCACTTAGAAATTGAAAGTGGGTACATGTCTCCAGGCCCATCCCTCAGCTTTTTATCGAAACAGAGGTGGGGTGAACGCTTTGTCATTGTTTCAATCAAGGAATCCAGCTTCATACTAACCTGCCATCACCTATTTTGAAGTGGAAAAGGACAAAAGACACCCAGAGGCAGGAGCACAGCGGTGGAGAGGGGTCTTCCTTGATTGACATAAACAATGAAACATAGGCCTGGATCACATTGTTCTGAACGCTCTCTGTTTGATCCTTGCACCATTACTTGTGTCCTCTGTGCAATTCACAAATGTACAAGATGGATTGCTTTATTCACTTGTCATCGTAACTGTAAATAGTAACCTGATCTGGCATACAACAAAGCAATGTCAACAAAACATATCACAGCTGAGGTACTTAGACATACATTAGATAGACATGTACGAAAATAGAAGGCCCATTGCATGTTGGTAGGTTCCTTAATGAGGGCAAAGACACTCTGTTCATTATGCATCGAGAAAGCTTTTGGCTCATAAATTAAGGATGCAAATGAAAACACAGCCAGCTGGCCCTAAGTGATCATGGGTGTACTAGTCGACAAGATGCAGAACAGATGCAGTCATTTCCACACCTAACGGTGAGGGAATACAGTCGCATGAAATGTCAGAATACAGTAGCATGTCGTTTCAGAATACAGTATCATGACATGTCCTAATGCCTCATTTAGCCAAAAGTGATACATGTCAAGTGTTAGACTAAGAAAGGTTGTCTCTCCAGTCATATCAGTTTGGTGACAGAAATGTAACACTCGTGACAACACTTTACACAGTGAGAGTAAAACACATTCAGGTAATTCCACAATTTTGACCCAATGAATGTTATGATGTTTTGGATCTTCCTCAAATTAAATCCATAAAAAAGGTAATTTGGGGGAAGCCTGATTTGCGTATTTAAAATCTGTATCTAAGATAGTTATTGAGAAAGTACCGTTGAACTTAATTAAAGAAGCCTCAAATGTTCCACTTTGTCACTGAACCATATAGTTTCACACTTTATAACTCAATGTGTCATATTCATTGGATAATCGAATATTTACATATGACACTTCCAGTTATTTCACATGGGCGTCTTCTGTAACACATATCAATCAACTCCTTGAACGATCAGATTATGTGTAACACAAGAGGCAATCAATTGAATTAGAATCAGCACATCAAGACCATAATAGATAGTTAGGCTTCACGTTGGTGCAGGTGATGACAGTAGAGAGGACATGATTGTGTCTCTTTGGGGCAGGTGTTTAACAAGAAGCCTGTGCGGAACCTGTTCCCACAAATTAGCTTGATGATAGCATCCGCAGTCCCCGCTATTACAACACATTACAATTGGTTGATTAATGCAATTGAATCAACTATTGTGTCATCCCATTAGCCACGATGTATTTGGTGCATTGGGATACTTCAGTAGTCCTTGGTGCAATCAGTTGATTCAAATGGTATGCCTCAATCAACATATAAAGAAGTTCACTGGATGCGGATGTCTCAAGTATGATCACAGCTGTTGGACCATAAAGTACAAGCTATTTTAATAAATAATCAAGAAACGGGTATTCTCAGAAGTAAATAAATAAATAATACATAAATCAGGGCAAAAGTAGGTTTGTAACCTAAATGTACAGAAGCATCTCTGCAGTTCGACCCTGGAGTTGATGGGTGAGGAGGCTTGACTGGTTGATTTGCCCCAATCAAACTATTACACTGGTCAATGGGCGCACCTTATCCCATACTCATAGAGCTGCCATGTTGTGTGGTCCCTACTCACACGGATACCCGATTGCTAAGGCTAGGACCGTGTAAGGCCTGTGGGGTGATAACTAAGGTGTTAGCAAGGGCATCCCTTCATGAACAGTATTGACAGCTGGTGTCTATAGAACATGGAGTAGAACAAGAGAGGAATATGCTGCACCAGGAGAGGGGACGAGGGAGAAGCAAGAGATATTTGCTTGTGGACAAACACAACAACAGTGGTCGTTTTGCTGTCAATACATACATGGCACCAGAAAACAAATATTGTCATGTGCAATCTAATTACACACACAGACAGACAAAGACACACTCAAACACATGCACACAATGTCCTTTAATCGCAAAATAATCAATGAATCCAAACAAGATATGTGTAGAAGACAGATTGATGTTTCACTAGGTTGTAGCAAAACCACTGAATTACATGAATGTGTTTTGTGGTCTTGATCCTGTTACCTCAACCCAAAGAAAGGAAGAAGTCAAAAATCATTCAAAAAATCCAGAGAAATCTCAGCAGTATTGGATATTTCCTTTTCAGCTTCGCAATCCTGTTTAGCATGACACCTCTATGAAGCCTCAGTGGCAAAACACCCCAAAAAAATGCACCAAAAAAAAAAGACATGATACAGAAAGTAGGAGTGAAAACATTGGTCCAGCTCAAGGGACTGTTTAGAAACTGAGCCACTTTACTCACTTTGAAGGCAAGCTAGTAGGAATCTAAGCCGCGAGAGTTCTCTCTTTTCAAGTGATGGTAATGTTTCTTCCCTCTTTTGTGCCTCCCCTACTAGGACTTAGTTCATGTTCTTTAAAAGCCTTTGAGAAGCAGTTGGTTCTCACCGTGTCGTTGTGTTCCTGTCAACTGACACCATGCCTACAGTCTACATCGCTTTGTTCCCCCTAACCCTCATATTCAAACACTTTATTTACACCAAAACACTTTTTTCAACACATTCATCCAACTGATATGCTCGAGGAGTGATGGACGAGAGGATATGATGTGACTTTGGCCGAGTGGGTAACAATGCTAACCCTAGTCCAAATGTTATCCCTGCTCCAGAGACTGGGATTCACTTCCTGGTCCAGGCTGACCATTTATATTGTGCCTGTCCTTCCTGTCTGTCAAACTACAGATTTTTTTTGTAAAAAGCCGTGATAAATGGCATATTTGAGTTGACACAAGCTTTCTAAAATGACACATGCAATAAACTTTATCTATCCCCATGGGACAATTGTTGCTGGACTAACAATTGCAGTGAATTTCATCCAGGTACAGTGCAGCATAGAACAGCATACATGAATTGTACATACTGTAAAGCATCACACACAACAAACATACATTGTACACACATCACCGACGACATTGTAAAACGCAATTTTACAGACAACAACACTTAGACATGAATGAATTCAGCTACAGCAAGTGAAAAATAAAAATAATGCAAGGTGCGGTCCATACCTTTGCAAGGGCCTGCATTGAACTCAATCCTTTATACAAGCAATTGGTTCAGAAATATGTATCTATTTTCAATCATCTCTTGACCTTGTTGTCAAGTAGGTCTTGACAGACAAAGAGGCCTTGATGTACAATCATTACAGACGTAGTGGCAGACAGCCTAATGTATAGCGGCCGTCTGTGCAGAACCACTGGGACCTGTGGCCGCAGAGCTTTTTGAGTGGTTATTTTGTCAAGCAGTGGGGAGTCCCACTCATTGTTGAAACAGACCAGAAGGACTTCCTAGGGTGTAACTGTGCTAAGAGCGACAACAAGACATAGGTTTAGCAAAGCAGGGCGGCAGGTACGGTAGCGGTTAAAAGTGTTGGGCCAGCAACCAAAAGGTCACTGGTTCAATGTGCCCTTGGGCAAGGCACATAACCCTAATTGCTCTGGAAAAGCATGTCTGCTAAATGTAAAAAAATATATAAAGATTTACATACAGCAAATTAGGACAGCCTTGGACACCCCGGCAGGATATTGGGAAGGATGGTTTATAAAGCCACAAGAAATATATGCATGTGCCAAAACAATAAAATGGTATAGCTGTATCCTCAGGATAAGTTTCCAGATTCCTTTTTACTCTCCCAGAAGAAATGAAACATTTAAAACAGTTAAAAATGGTCACGCTCGTCGTCGTAAGGAATAGTGGACCAAAGCGTAGCGTGGTAAGTGTTCATGATTCTTTATTACTCAAAACACTCAAACAAAATAACAAAGAGAAAAACAAACAGTTCTGTGAGGCAAATCAACTATACAGAAAACAACTACCCACAAAGGACAGGTGGGAAAAGGCTGCCTAAGTATGATTCCCAATGATGTGTTCAAATTGTTCTGCCTTTATCTTGTTATATACGGTTCTGTACAACATCTGTAAAGTAGAAAGAAATCATAAGATGACGTCTTCAATGGAGGGCTGCTGCTCTGTCGATCGCAGGATCAGAGAGAGTAATCATCCACTAGTGATTGTCTATAGGAGTATTTTAGGCGTTCTCACCCCAGGAAAACACACAGTTGATGTCAGAAGTTTACATACACCTTAGCCAAATACATTTAAACTCAGATTTTCAAAATTTCCGACATTTAATCCAAGTAACAATTCCCTGTATTAGGTCAGTTAGGATCACCACTATATTTTAAGAACGTGAAAGGTCAGAATAATAGTAGAGAATTATTTATTTCATCACACTTTCATCACATTCCCAGTGGGTCAGAAGTTTACATACACTCAATTAGTATTTGGTGGCATTGCCTTTAAATTGTTTTACTTGGGTCAAACATTTCAGGTAGCCTATCACAAGCTTCCCACAATAAGTTGGGTGAATTTTGGCCCATTCCTCCTGACAGAGCTGGTGTAACTGAGTCAGGTTTGTAGGCCTCCTTGCTCACACACGCTTTTTCAGTTTTGCCCGCACAATTTCTATAGGATTGAGATCAGGGCTTTGTGATGGCCACTCCAATCAGGTTATGTCGATATAGGACTCACTTTACTGTGGATATAGATACTTTTGTAGCTGTTTCCTCCAGCATCTTCACAAGATCCTTTGCTGTTGTTCTGGGATTGAGTTGCACTTTTCACACCAAAGTACGTTCATCTCTAGGAGGCAGAACGCCTCTCCTTCCTGAGCGGTTTGACGGCTGCGTTGTCCCCTGGTGTTTATAATTGCATACTATTGTTTGTACAGATGAACGTGGTACCTTCAGGCGTTTGTAAATTGCTCTCAAGGATGAACCAGACTTGTGGAGGTCTAGAATTTGTTTTCTGAGGTCTTGGCTGATTTCTTTTGATTTTCCCATGATGTCAAGCAAAAAGGCACTGAGTTTGAAGGTTGGCCTTGAAATACCTCCACAGGTACACCTCCAATTGACTCAAATTAGCCATGACATCATTTTCTGGAATTTTCCAAGCTGTTTAAAGGCACAGTCAACTTAGTGTATGTAAACTTCTGACCCACTGGAATTGTGATACAGTGATTTTTAAGTGAGAATCTGTCTGTAAACAATTGTTGGAAAAATAACTTGTGTCATGCACAAAGTGGATGCCCTAACCGACTTGCCAAAACTATAGTTTGTTAACAAGAAATGTGTGGAGTGGTTGAAAAACAAGTTTTAATGACTCCAACCTTAGTGTATGTAAACTTCCGTCTTCAACTGTACATCTGCCGTAATTACTGCTTCCTCTGATGTCCGTAGCCTATTTTCAAATAGTCATGTTTCAGTTTCACGCGTCAACAAGACTGTGAGCAAAGCATTCTTCCCAGGGATTACCGTGTGTAAGCCTCTATGCTTAGCTGCGCCCAAGATAAATATGCCTTGCTTTGCTAAACCTTTTATAATTGCATTTTTCATTTGGTGAATGTTTTGTCTTGTATGGGGAAAAAGTGGAAAACGTTTCTCGCCAGATACTCTATACATGCTGAAATAAAAAATGACATACTCCTATCAATTTTCTAACTGCAAGGATTTAACTTAAATCAAGTCATGATCAAGTTTTGTGAAGAGAAGCTAAGACCTACTGTATTTTCTCAGCTCCCCTTACAGAGTGTGTACAGTATTAGAGAGTTAAGGACTGAAATGCTTAGCGTGATACCTGTCCTCCTCCTTAAAGGGTGACATTTTTACACAACAAACCCACATACATTGTTTGCCTTTAGACCATACAAACTCACGTTTTGAAATAAATACGATGTGGTATTGGGGTTAATATGGACTATTCTGGTTGTTACAATGGGGCCAATGTTATGAAAGCCATATGTCTCTCTATCCTACTCCTTCTATCACACCCTCTGTCTGTGACTCAGTCTGTGACCTTGTGAGATCTTACTCAAGGGTCACCAAATGTGAGCCATTCACTAAAGTTCAACCCAGCCATTTCCCTCCCACACAGTCTGCATATTAACTGACTCATGTTGCAGATCTATTAGCCTTTATTATCCTAAGACATTGCCATTGTGGAGACTGCCATCATGTCTTGGTAACCCAAGCCCAGCAATTAAGTCTGGAGAAAACCTCAGCCCTCCCACCTACTCTTTCCATTACCACCGGGTGGACTGAGAGGAGAAACTGTGCTAGCTTTTTCTTAACCTTAACAAGGTCAATCAGTGTCCAACAGGATCAGGGTACTGCCTGCGGTTCCTGCAATACCTTCAGCTGGAGATGAGATCCGTGGTCCTTTCAGCCCCACGGGTCACGTATCCAAGTACAGTATCACAGATCACAGGCCTTTCAAAAAGACAGGAGCACCACAATGGAGCAACTAATCGTTGTCATTGACTACCTTAGCACTGGACTGGAAGAGTATTGATTGTAGTAGCAACTTGGGCTTTAGAAGAGTGTGTGAGGTAAATGGTGAGAGGAATGAGTGTTGAGTGCCATTAGATTCCCCATCAGGATGAGCCGCATCACCTCAGGGTCTCCGGCTGCTGTTCGGGGCGCAGATATTTTTAGTACATGAATAAGTAACGTGGCTAGCCCATTACATCATGTTTCTGTGGAGTGGACATAATGTTAGGCTAATGCTAACATGCATTAAACAGCAGATGTCTTAGATATGACTACGGGCTGTCTTGTGTTTAGGGTTGCGATTGAAATTAATGACTAAAATTGGATGACTAGCACATTTTCATCCCAAGTACAGGAGCTATGTTATGAGTTATGAATGATGTCAAAATCATCATCTCCACCATATTTCAGCCGGTTAGAATATTCAATTGAATCCAATATCCACTCGTAGTACATTCATATTTAAAGAGGAGGTTCATCCAAAAACAATTCGGGGCACTTTATAACACTTACCTGGTTGTTTGTCAGTACCCCAGACAGTTTTTAGGTCCATTGCTTGAGTTTTTAGATGTACAGTAGGTAATACACTGATTCTACCCCTGCCTTCCCCGTAGAAATCCCATGCAAAGTCAAAGTCTATAATAAATACCTCCCAAACACTTCGCTCTGGACTCCCATGACCACAATAGTCCTTGTAATGACTTTCTCTGCACAATATTCAGCTAACTTATTTTAGTAGGCACAATTTGACCAATGTATTTAGTTCTTTTCATTTTGAAATCCTGGAAGTAGATTAATGCGCGCCGCGAGTCAGGACCAAGATCGTAACTTCTGAGTTGGGGTTGATTGAAGGATGTAAACAATTTTTTTGGTTGTTCTTACTCCCTCATAGTGTTTCCTGCCCTAATCAAATTTAATTAGAGTAAGGAATGTCGTGCCACACCTGATAGTCCAAATGACAAGCTCTCTGAAGCGTAAGTGGTTTGCCTAATATTACTGACATTATATGTATAATGCTCTTCAAATGACAATAAATAGCCTACCTAATGACATCCTCCCAACTGTATTTTTGTGTATCCTGCCTACACCCCATAATGCAACTGGCTACTGCAGTCCCCTTTAAGTTTGTCTCACAATGATGACATGCTGTCTCTAGAATGAGTGGATGCACGCCATAGAAATAGAATGTATGGGATGCGCACTTCACAATCTGGGTCTTCATAATAAACAATCACGTATATTACCAAACAGTGCAGGAAGTATTAAGTCAATAGTGGTAGTAGAGAATAACGTGTTGCTTGCAATTGCCAGTCTAGCTTTTATACGAATAATATCCTAATTAGCCTGTAAACCCACACATAAGAGAAAGAACAACAGCCTCACATAATGACCACCAACACCATTTGAACAATGAGTTCTCCATGCAGTCTTCAAAGTATACAAGACCAAGAGAGCCATCAATAGTATTGCGGCAAGTACCCTTTCAGTTAGTTTTGGGCCAGGAACCAAAAGGTTTGATGGTTCAAATACCTCAGTTGACATGGTGAAAAATCTGTCTGTGTGCCCATGAGCAAGGCGCTTAATCGTAACTACTCCAGTTAGTCGCTTTGGATAAGTGAATGTGCTAAATTACCTAATGTACATGTGTTGTGCCATAATCAATACGGCTTACAAATGAATATGTCTAGTGATCCCTGAGCCTGTAATATTTGATGTTGCATAGGCCTGTTTACTTTCTTGATTGTTGTATATAACATTGTCATGTATTATACCGTTTTCTTGACTCTCTAGACCGTACAAACTGGCCTCTTATTGGATCCCCCTGGAGTGGATGCTGAGGGGAGAACATCTAAGTTTATTTGTCACATACAACTGAATACAACAGGTGTAGACCTTACAGTGAAATGCTTACTTACAGGCTCTAACCAACAGTGCAAAAAGGTATTAGGTGAACAATAGGTAAGTAAAGAAAAAAAAAAAACACAGTACAGATAGCACGGTTAGCCAATGTGCGGGGACACTGGTTGGTCGGGCCAATTGAGGTAGTATGTACATGAATGTAGCGTGATCACACAGTCATCCGGAACAGCTGATGCTCTCATGAATGCCTCAGTGTTGCTTGCCTCGAAGCGAGCATGGAAGTGATTTCGCTCATCTGGTAGGCTCGTGTCACTGGGCAGCTCGCGGCTGTGCTTCTCTTTGTAGTACTGATTCCAGAGGTCGACCCAAAACAACACGGAGCCGGAGCGGTCTTCTAGGGAGGCTTCAGATGCGCGCACACCACCCACTTCTTCAGAGTATATTACTCACCAATGTCCAGTCCCTAGATAACAAAGTCAACGAAATTAGGGCAAGAATTGCTTTCCAAAGAGATATTCGGGATTGTAACATACTCTGTTTCACGGAGACATGGCTAGCTGGGGACATGCTGTCGGAGTCCGAACAGCCAATGAAATTTTCAATGCATCACGCCGACAGGAACAAACATCTCTCTGGTAAGAAGAAGGGCGGGGGTGTATGTTTCATGATTAATGACTCATGGTATAATTGTAACAACAGACAAGAACTTAAGTCCTGTTGTTCACCTGACCTAGAATTCCTCACAAACAAATACTGACCATATTATCTCCCAAGAGAACTCTCCTCAGTTATCTTCACAGCCGTGTTTGTCCCCCGGCAATCAGTTACCAAGGAGTTACCAAGGAGTTATGTGGCAGGGCTTGCAAACTATTACAGACTACAAAGGGAAGCACAGCCGCGAGCTGCCCAGTGACATGAGCCTACCAGATGAGCTAAATCACTTTTATGCTCGCTTCGAGGCAAGCAACACTCAGGTATGTATGAGAACATCAGCTGTTCCAGACGACTGTGTGATCACGCTCTCCGTAGCTGATGTGAGTAAGACCTTAAAACAGGTCAACAAATACAAGGCTGGGGGCCAGACGGATTACCAGGGCGTGTGCTGCGGTCATGTGCTGACCAACTGGCAGGTGTCCTCACTGACATTTTCAACATGTCCCTAATTGAGTCTGTAATACCAACATGTTTGAAGCAGACCACCATAGTCCCTGTGCCCAAGAACATGAAGGCAACCTGCCTAAATGACTACAGACCCGTAGCACTCACGTCCGTAGCCATGAAGTGTTTTGAAAGGCTGGCAAGGGCTCACATCAACACCATTATCCCAGAAACCCTAGACCCACTCCAATTTGCATACCGCCCAAACAGATCTACAGATGATGCAGATGATGCACTCTCTATTGCACTCCACACTGCCCTGTCCCACCTGGACAAAAGGAACACCTACGTGAGAATGCTATTCATTGACTAGCTCAGCGTTCAACACCATAGTATCCTCAAAGCTCATCACTAAGCTAAGGATCCTGGGACTAAACACCTCCTTCTGCAACTGGTTCCTGGACTTCCTGACAGGTGGTGAGGGTAGGTAGCAACAAATCTGTCACGCTGATCCTCAACACTGGAGCCCCCCAGGGGTGCGTGCTCAGTCCCCTACTGTACTGCCTGTTCACCCATGACTACATGGCCAGGCACGACTCCAACACCATCATTAAGTTTGCAGACGACACAACAGTGGTAGGCCTGATCACCGACAATGACGAGACAGTCTATAGGGAGGAGGTCAGAGATCTGGCCGGGTGGTGCCAGAATAACAACCTATCCCTCAACATAACCAAGACAAAGGAGATTATTGTGGACTACATGAGAAGGAGGACAGAGCACGCCCCCATTCTCATCGACGGGGTTGTAGTGGAGCAGGTTGAGAGCATCAAGTTCCTTGGTGACCACTTTAACAACAAACTAGAATGGTCCAAACACACCAAGACAGTTGTGAAGAGGGCACGACAAAGCCTATTCCCCTTCAGGAAACTAAAAAGATTTGGCATGGGTCCTCAGATCTTCAAAGGGTTCTACAGCTGCAACATCGAGACTGGTTGAATCACTGCCTGGTACGGCGATTGCTCGGCCTCCAACTGCAAGGCACTACAGAGGGTAGTGCGTACAGCCCAGTACATCACTGGGGCTAAGCTGCCTGCCATCCAGGACCTCTACACCGGGTGGTGTCAGAGGAAGGACCTAAAAATTGTCAAAGACCCCAGCCACCCCAGTCATAGACTGTTCTCTCTACTACAGCATGGCAAGCGGTACCGGAGTGCCAAGTCTAGGACAAAAAGGCTTCTCAACAGTTTTTCCCCCCCAAGCCATAAGATTCCTGAACAGGCTACTCGGACTATTTGTAATGTGTGCCCCCAACCCCTCTTTTTATCATATATGCATAGTCACTTTAACTATAGATTCATGTACATACTACCTCAGTTGGTCCGACCAACCAGTGCCTCCGCACATTGGTTAACCGGGCTATTGTCCCGCCACCCACCACCCACCAACCCCTCTTTTACGCTACTGCTACTCTCTGTTTATCAAATATACATAGCCACTTTAACCCTATCTACATGTACATACTACCTCAATCAGCCTGACTAACCGGTGCCTGTATGTAGCCTCTCTACTGTTATAGCCTCGCTACTGTATATAGCCTCACTACTGTTATTTTTCACTGTTGTTTTATATCTTAACTTACCTATTGTTCACCAAATACCTTTTTTGCACTGTTGGTTAGAGCCTGTAAGTAAGCATTTCACTGTAAGATTGTTGTATTCGGCGCACGTGACAAATAAAGTTTGATTTGATTTGAACAAAATAAGCTTACAACTAAGAAAGACATTGTGACCTCTGGTGGACAACCAGAGAATTACATCTAACTACTTAGATGGATCGAGTGGTTTCAACAGAGAGGCGACAGAGAAAGACATCTTCTCAAAAATATATTTCGCATTTCTAATCCGAATGAGCGGTTGTTAGGGTGCTAAATATTCATATTTACAGTGAGCATAGTTTCCAAATGTATGTACCATAAGTGAGCTCTCTTTGTCTCTCCCACTCTTTATCTTTTCCCACACCTTACCATTGTGTAACAAACCATCGTATCAGGTTAGTCCACTAGGGAGCTTTCATATGCATTATGTTAGTAATCAATAACCTATAGCGTGTGTGTGTTTATGTATTTCTGTGTGATTATTTAGTTAGTAAATAAATAATTAAGCCAATTTGTGTATCGCTGATTCATCACTTAGGTTAGGGTTCGTGCAGATTTACGAGGTCAATGACATTCAGAATGAGACTGATATGACGAAAAGATTGATTGATGACTGATTCGGGAATCGGTAACTCATTAAATAAACTTTTCCCATGGTGCCCCAAATGACGAATTAATTAATTGTTATATGATTAATTTAATTGAGTAATTATTAAATGTAGTAAGTAATAATTTGATAAATAGTACTTATAACATTAATGATAGTCACGTCACAACATGTGAAATCCATAGATTAGGGCATATTGAATTTATTTAAATTGAATGATTTCCTTATATAAACTGTAAATTTGCAAAATCTTTGAAATTGCTGCGTGTTGCATTTATACTTTTGTTCAGTGTGTATGTCTCTGGTAGGTTTGTGTCCTGTTCATGGACCTTAACTAGGGCAAGTAATTTTATGCAATCAATAGCACTACAGAAAACTGTGATGCCTAGTAGAAAATAATATACTATTAGTTATCAGTAACATTGTAATGAAAAAGGGAAGGCATCACAAAGCTAAATAAACAAAACAGTCAGTAGGACAGGATAACGTTATAAGCTAGGGTAAAAACACCGTGAATGAGTTCATGGCAAACAAATACCATTAATAAAAAGAATACACTGACCCAGAGAAAATTATTTAGTGTAGAGGTGGTGACTAACAGCGAATAAACTGTAAGCTATGAAACAAAGAGAGTCACACAGGTTCACTGAAGTAGGCACAGTGATGCCGAAACGTTGGTGTTTTACCCAATAAATGATTGGAGTTTATACATATGGAGTGTGTGATTCTCTTTGTTTTTATAAACAAATACTGTTATAAATTACTTTGTGGTGACCACCTTGTAGTATTTTTATCTGATCGAAACATTATTGAACCCGGGTGCAATGCACAACATTTTGGCCAACGTTATTCATCTACTCGACTACTAATATTATTCGCCTACACTTACTTTACTTCAGAAATTACGAACTGCCAGCCTAGCTAGCTACCATCTTTTTTACTTCCTTTCTTTCTGATTTCCTTTTTTGAAGACCAATAGTAAGATGCTCCTTCATCCCGCCTCCTGTAATTATTCATTTTATAACCCACGAAGAAGAGTATTTACTGGATTACTATATGGAAGACGTTTGAGCTAGCACGAAGTAGTTAAAAAAAAAACATTTTACATTATGTAAGTCTTCAGAACCGTTGCTATGCGACTCAAATATTTTATATATTTTTTATTTCACCTTTATTTAACCAGATAGGCCAGTTGAGAACAAGTTCTCATTTCCAACTGTGACCTGGCCAAGATAAAGCCAAGCAGTGTGACAGAAAAGCAACAACACAGAGTTACACAAGGGATAAACAAAAGTACAGTCAAAATAGGTGTTGAATATGGGGATGACCAGTGAGATATACCTGCTGGAGCGCGTGCTACGAGTGGTGACCAGTGAGCTGAGATAAGGCGGAGCTTTACCTTGCAAAGACTTATAGATGACCTGGAGCCAGTGGGTCTGGCAACAAATATGTAGCGAGGGCCAGCTGACGAGAGCATACAGGTCTCAGTGGTGGGTGGTATATGGGGCTTTGGTGACAAAACGGATGGCACTGTGACAGACTGCGTCCAGTTTGCTGAGTAGAGTGTTGGAGGCTATTTTGTAAATGACATCGCCGAGGATTGGTAGGATAGTCAGTTTTGCGAGGGTATGTTTGGCAGTGAAAGTGAAGGAGTTTATGTTGCGAAATATCGGAAGCCGATTCAACATTTTATTTTGGATTGGAGATGCTTAATATGAGTCTGGAAGGAGAGTTTACATTCTATAAAGACACCTAGGTATTTGTAGTTGTCCACATATTCTAAGTCAGAAACATCCAGAGTAGTGATGCTAGTCGGGTAGGCGGGTGCAGGCAGCGATCAGTCTAAGAGCATGCATTTAGTTTTACTAGCATTTAAGAGCAGTTGGAGGCCACGGAAGGAGTGTTGTATGTCATTGAAGCTCATTTGGAGGTTCGTTAACCATGTCCAAAGAAGGGCCAGATGTATACAGAATGGTGTCGTCTGCTTAGAGGAGGATCAAGGAATCACCCGCCGCAAGAGCGACATCATTAATGTATACAGAGAAAAGAGTCGGCCCGAGAGTTGAACCCTGTGGTACCCCCATCGAGACCGCCAGAGATCCGGACAACAGGCCCTCCGATTTGACACACTGAACTCTATCTGAGAAGTAGTTTGTGAACAAGGTGAGGCAGTAATTTGAGAAACCAAGGCTGTTGAGTCTGCCGATAAGAATACGGTGATTGACAGCGTCGAAAGCCTTGGTCAGGTCGATGAAGACGGCTGCACAGTACTGTCTTTTATCGATGGTGCTTATGATATCGTTTAGTACCTTGAGTGTGGCTGAGTGGCACCCATGACCAGCTCGGAAACCGGATTGCACAGAGAAGGTACGGTGGGATTCGAAAATGGTCAGTGATCTGTTTGTTAACTTGGCTTTCGAAGACTTTAGAAAGGCAGGGCAGGATGGATATATTTTTGTAAATATTTGAGTATATCTTTTCATGTGACAACACTGAAGAAATGACACTTTGCTACAATGTAAAGTAGTGAGTGTACAGCTTGTATAACAGTGTAAATTTGCTGTCCCCTCAAAATAACTCAACACACAGCCATTAATGTCTAAACCGCTGGCAACAAAAGTGAGTACACCCCTAAGTGAAAATGTCCAAATTGGGCCCAAAGTGTCAATAATTTGTGTGGCCACCATCATTTTCCAGCACTGCCTTAACCCTCTTGGGCATGGAGTTCACCAAAGCTTCACAGGTTGCCACTGGAGTCCTCTTCCACTCCTCCATGACGGCATCAAGGAGCTGGTGAATGTTAGAGACCTTGCACTCCTCCACCTTCCGTTTGAGGATGCCCCACAGATGCTCAATAGGTTTTAGGTCTGGAGACATGCTTGGCCAGTCCATCACCTTTACCCTCAGCTTCTTTAGCAAGGCAGTGGTTGTCTTGGAGGTGTGTTTGGGGTCGTTATCATGTTGGAATACTGCCCTGCGGCCCAGTCTCCGAAGGGAGGGGATCATGCTCTGCTTCAGTATGTCACAGAACATGTTGGCATTCATGGTTCCCTCAATGAACTGTAGCTCCCCAGTGCCGGCAGCACTCATGCAGCCCCAGACCATGACACTCCCACCACCATGCTTGACGGTAGGCAAGACACACTTGTCTTTGTACTCCTCACCTGGTTGCCGCCACACACGCTTGACACCATCTGAACCAAATAAGTTTATCTTGGTCTCATCAGACCACAGGACATGGTTCCAGTTATCCATGTCCTTAGTCTGCTTGCCTTCAGCAAACTGTTTGCGGGCTTTCTTGTACATCATCTTTAGAAGAGGCTTCCTTCTGGGACGACAGCCATGCAGACCAATTTCATGCAGTGTACCGCGTATGGTCTGAGCACTGACAGGCTGACCCCCCACCCCTTCAACCTCTGCAGCAATGCTGGCAGCACTCATACGTCTATTTCCCAAAGACAACCTCTGGATATGACGTGCACTCAACTTCTTTGGTCGACCATGGCGAGGCCTGTTCTGAGTGGAACCTGTCCAGTTAAACCGTTGTATGGTCTTGGCCACCGTGCTGCAGCTCAGTTTCAGGGCCTTGGCAATCTTCTTTTAGCCCAGGCTATCTTTATGTAGAGCTACAATTCTTTTTTTAAGATCCCCAGAGAGTTCTTTGCCATGAGGTGCCATGTTGAACTTCCAGTGACCAGTCAGTATGAGGGAGTGTCAGAGCGATGACACACCTGCTTCCCATTCACACCTGAGACCTTGTAACACTAACGATGACACCGGGGAGGGAAAACGGCTAATTGGGCCCAATTTTGACATTTTCACCTAGGGGTGTACTCACTTTGTTGCCAGCGGTTTGGACATTAATGACTGTGTGTTGAGTTATTTTGAGGGGACAGCAAATTTACACTGTTATACAAGCTGTACTCTCACTACTTTACATTGTAGCAAAGTGTCATTTCTTCAGTGTTGTCACATGAAAAGATATACTCATATTTACAAACATTTGAGGGGTGTACTCACTTTTGTGATATACTGTAGGTATGTAACAGTTTGGGTCTAAAGTGCTGCCCCCTTTGAAGAGGAGGATGACCGCGGCAGCTTTCCAATCTTTAGGAATCTGGGACAATACGAAAGAGAGGTTGAACAGAGTAGTAATAGGGGTCGCAACAATGGTGGTGGATAATTTTAGAAAGAGAGGGTCCAGATTGTCTTGTCTGGCTGATTTGTACGGGTCCAGGTTTTTCAGCTCTTTCAAAACACCTGCTATCTGGATTTGGGTGAAGGAGAAGCTGGGGAGGCTTGGTCAAGTAGCTGCGGGGGGTGCAGAGCTGTTGACCAGGGCTGGGGTAGCCAGGAGGAATGCATGGCCAGCTGTAGAGAAATGCTTCTTGAAATTCTCGATTATCGTGGATTTAACAGTGGTGACAGTGTTTCCTAGTCTCAGTGCGTTGGGCAGCTGGGAGGAGGTGCTCTTATTCTCCATGGACATAACGGTGTCCCAGAACTTTATGGAGTTTGAAAAAGCTAGTCTTTGCTTTCCTAACTGACTGTGTGTAGTGGTTCCTGACTTCCCTCAAAAGTTGCATATCGCGGGGACTATTCGATGCTAGTGCAGTACTCCATATTATGTTTTGTGCTGGTCAAGGGCAGTCAGGTCTGGAGTGAACCAAGGGCTATATTTGTTCTTAGTTCAACATTTGTTAAAAGGGGCATGCTTATTTAAGATGGTGAGGAAAGCACTTTTAAAGAACAGCCAGGCATCCTCTACTGACGGGATGAGGTCAATATCCTTCCAGGATACCTGGGCCAGGTCGATTGGAAAGGCCTGCTCGCAGAAGTGTTTTAGTGAGCGTTTGACAGTGATGAGGGGTGGCCGTTTGACCGCGGACCCATAACGGATGCAGGCAATTATCGCTGAGATCCTGATTGAAAACAGCAGATGTGTATTTGGAGGCAATTTGGTCAGGATAATATCTATGAGGATGCCCATGTTTACAGATTTAGGGTTGTACCTGTTGGGTTCCTTGATAATTTGCGTGAGAGGGCATCTAGTTTAGTTTGAGGGCATCTAGTTTAGATTGTACAGTGGCCGGGGTGTTAAGCATATCTCAGTTTAGGTCACCTAACAGAAAAAACTCTGAAGATAAATGGGAGGCAATCAATTCATATATGGTGTCAAGGGAACAGCTGGGAGCTGAGGGGGTCTATAACAGGGGGAAACAGTGAGAGATTTGTTTCTGGAGAGATTCATTTTTAAAATGAGAAGCTCGAACTGTTTGGGCATAGACCTGAAAAGTATGACAGAACTATGACAGAATTGCAACTCCTCCCCCTTTGGCAGTTCAATCTTGTTGGAAAATGTTGTAGTTGGGGATGAAAATGACAGAATTTTTGGTGGCCTTCCTAAGCCAGGATTCCAACATGGCAAGGACTTCAGGGTTGGCGGAGTGTCCTAAAGCAGTGAGTAAAACAAAATTAGGAAGGAGGCTTCTGATGTTAACATGCATGAAACTGAAACTGAGGTTGCATCTTTGGAGTCACAAGTTATGCTAGGTGAGGTCACCGCATGTGTGGGAGGTGGGACAAAAGAGGCATCTGAGGCATGTTGAGTGTTGCTAGGGGCTCCGCAGTAAAATAAAACAATGATAACTACGCTAAATAACAGTATACAAGGCATATTGACATTAGAGAGAGACATAAAGCGAGGCATGAAGCAATCACAGGTGTTTATTGGGAAAAATAGCTAAGACAACAACGGGTAAGACAACAACAGCTAATCAGCTAAGACAACAACAACAGGTAAAATGGTGATGAATGGGCCGAGAGGGTCAGTTAACTACGCACAGGGCCTGAGTTTGAGGCTGGGGCTGACAGATAAACAAAATAACTAAATATGGAGTACAGTGATTATTGAACAGTCCAGCAGGCATCAGCTATGTACAGCAGTAGATGAAACAGAAGTCATTGGGTAGTCATTACTATGCTAGCAAGCGGGTGACATGGCATTCCTAAAGTTAGCAGGCCGGGGCTAGCAGAAGTGTCTTCACCGACATCCGACAAAGGCCGGTTAAGGGAACATCGGACGGTATTACGTCGGCAGACCAGTCATGATGGATCGGACGGGCTCTGTGTCGACAAAGGGTCCAGGCCAATTGGCAAAAGAGGAATTGTAGCTGGAGTAATTTTTTTGCTAGCCAGGAGATGCACCTGGCTCGAGGCTAACTGGTGCTAGCTTCGGGGCAAGGGCGTTAGCCACTTTAGCCACTCGCTAGCAGCTGCGATGATCCAATTTAAAGGTCCAGAGCTTAGGGCAGGAATCCGGTGATGTAGTGGCTTCTAGTCATGTTAGTGAAGAGTCCGGGAGGCATCAGCTGTGTAGCTGAGTGATTATAGGGTCCACTGAGCAGGTCGGGAGATGGGCCTGGCTCAAGGCTAGCTTCGGGGCTGGGCCACTTGGTAGCACCTAGCTAGCTGCGATGATCTGGAGTAGTGGTCCAGAGCTTACGGATAGGAATCTGGTGATGTAGTGGAGAAAAGCAGTCCGATATGCTCAGGGATGTTATCGCACTCTGCAGACTGGCGGGTATTATCCAGGCTAAAAGTGGCAGGTTACTGAGCTTAAGGTAAAGCCCGCTAACAGTGGCTAACAATGACTAAATAGCTAGTAGCTAATTAGCTGGTTAGCATCTGATGGCTAGCTTCTGATGGAGGTTCTAGCTATAAGATCTAAAAATAGCAGATCCGTATCACAATTGGGTGAGGCGGGTTGCCGGAAGGTTTATTTAATTTTAAAATGGAAAAAGATATTGAAATGTATACAAAAAAATATGAAAAAAACTAAATTTACACGGGACAACAACAAAACACGCCATGTTGGATAAATTGAGCTCAGGTGCAGACTTTCGGTTCCAAGATGGCGTAGCAGTTGCACGTGTGTTTTGTCTTGTCCTGTCCTGTGTAAATATCGTTTTTCCTAGTTTTTTTTTGCTTATACCTCATATTTTAATATCAATTCCATCTATGGACTGAATATACTCTCCTGCAACCCGCCTCACCCAATGTGTTACGGATCTGCTATTTTTTTATACTTAATAACCGGAACCCCCATTAAAAGCTAGCTAGCTAACTGGCTAATAGCTAGTAGTCAGTTAGCCATTGCTATGCTGATCTGCTAGGCCCATCTCCCAGCTAGCTGAAGAGGTCCATCAGCCACTCCTTGGACTTCAATAGCTATTTTGCAGACTGGCCTGGATCCCCACCGACCCATCACGACTGGACACCTGACGTGATTCGCCCGAGGGAGTCTCTCAACTGGCTCCTCCGTCACGACGTCCCCTGAATGCCCATCCGCTGGCCTGCTCGCCACGGCCCGCTAGCTGTCTAGAGCACATCGGACTGTTAGCTTAAGAGACCCATCAGACAAATTCTTTGGCCACTATACCTATTTTGCCAATTGGCCTGGTTTACCACACGGAGCCCTACTGATCCGTCTGCCGAGGTAACAGCACGAGGTGGCCACAACAGACATTCTTCCGTCGCGACGTCCCTCAATGGCCCTTCTGACCTTCGATTCATATCCGTTGCCAAACCAAGTGGCTCCAGGTCATCTGTGTGTCGTTGCTAGTTAAAACTCTGCCTTATCTCAGCTCTCTGGTCACCAAAGCAGCACGCACCCGCAGCACGCGCTCCAGCAGGTATATTTCACTGGTCACCCCCAAAGCCAATTCCTCCTTCGGACGCCTATCCTTCCAGTTCTCTGCTGCCAATGACTGAAACGAACTGCAAAAATCACTGAAGCTTGAGACTCATATCTCTCTCACTAGCTTTAAGCACCAGCTGTCAGAGCAGCTCACAGATCACTGCACCTGTACAAAGCCAATCTGTAAATAGCCCATCCAACTACCTCTTCATCATATTGTTATTTCTTGTATTTATTTTGCTCCTTTGCACCCCAGTACCGCTACTTGCACACTCATCGTCTGCACATCAAATCAAATCAAATTTATTTATATAGCCGTACATCAGCTGATATCTCAAAGTGCTGTACAGAAACCCAGCCTAAAACCCCAAACAGCAAGCAATGCAGGTGTAGAAGCACGGTGGCTAGGAAAAACTCCCTAGAAAGGCCAAAACCTAGGAAGAAACCTAGAGAGGAACCAGGCTATGTGGGGTGGCCAGTCCTCTTCTGGCTGTGCCGGGTGGAGATTATAACAGAACATGGCCAAGATGTTCAAATGTTCATAAATGACCAGCATGGTCGTATAATAATAAGGCAGAACAGTTGAAACTGGAGCAGCAGCATGGTCCCATGGACTGGGGACAGCAAGGAGTCATCATGTCAGGTAATCCTGGGGCATGGTCCTAGGGCTCAGGTCCTCCGAGAGAGAGAAAGAAAGAGAGAAGGAGAGAATTAGAGAATGCACACTTAGATTCACACAGGACACCGAATAGGACAGGAGAAGTACTCCAGATATAACATCTATGACACCAGTGTATAGTTTGCCTTACCGTAATAATTTCGCCACTATGGCCTAATTATTTCCTCACCCGCCTTACCCTGCCTCATTTGCACACACTGTATATAGACTTTCTCTATTGTATTATTGACTGTATGTTTGTTTATTCCATGTGTAACTCTGTGTTGTTGTTTGTGTCACACTGCTTTGCTTTATCTTAGCTAGGTCGCAATTGTACATGAGAACTTGTTCTCAACTAGCCTACCTGGTTAAATAAAGTTTAAATATATACATATATTTTTATATCTTGTTTCCATTGATCATCCTTGAGATGTTTCTACAACTTGATTGGAGTCCACCTGTGGTAAATTCAATTGATTGGACATGATTTGTAATGGCACACACCTGTCTTCATAAAAGCAAGCCATGAGGTCGAAGGAATTGTCCGTAGTGCTGCGAGACAGGATTGTGTCGAGGCACAGATCTGGGGAAGGTTACGAAAACATTTCTGCAGCATTGAAGGTCCCCAAGAACACAGTGGCCTACATAATTCTTAAATGTAAGTAGTGTGGAACCACCAAAACTCTTCCTAGAGCTGGCTGCCTGGCCAAACTGAGCAATCGGAGGAGAAGGGCCTTGTTCAGGGAGTTCCACTGTGGAGATGGGAGAACCTTCCAGAAGGACAACTATCTCTGCAGCACTCCACCAATCAGTCCTTTATGGTAGTGGCCAGACGGAATCCAGTCCCCAGTAAAAGACACATCACAGTCCACTTGGAGTTTGCCAAAAGGCACCAAAATGACTCAGACCAAGAGAAACAAGATTCTCTGGTCTGATGAAACCAATATTGGTTGATGATGGCATCATGCTGTGGGGATGTTTTTCAGTGGCAGGGACTGGGAAACTAGTCAGGATCAGGGTAAAGATGAATGGCGCAAAGTACAGACCGATCCTTGATGAGTAATTGCTCAGGACCTCAAAGGTCCACCTTCCAACAGGACGACCCTAAGCACACAGCGAAGACAACGCAGGAGTGGCTTTGGGAAAAGTCTCTGAATGTTTTTGAGTGGCCCAGCCAGAGCCTGGACTTGAACCCGATCAAACATCTCTGGAGAGAAATGCAGGTTGATGTTTATTGTCATGAGTCTTGTCCTGCAGGCGGAACTGGGTGATTTACCCTTAGATAGACCAGCTGTAAAATAAAAGTTTGCTATATTGTAAAATGAATAAAAACAAAAACTAGCTTTAATTTAATTTAACATTAGGCATTAGAGTTAGCAGTGTGGTGAAGGTTAGGTTTAAAATCAGATCTTATTACTCTGTGGCTATGCCAGCTAGTGGCCACTTTGCAGAGCTGCCTCCAGTACAAGATGCATGATGGAAAATGCTAACCTGTGCAATAAACAGAGGTGTGCTTCACCCGCACTGAGCCGAAATAGCGGCAGAGGCTGCCGAACTAACACCAAAAGTCCAACAAGGCACACCCTATTGTTTCAGACAACGGCACTCTATCCCCACTCTTCCGAATAGAAAGTGAAATGTTTTTGTTTTGTGTGGAGACAATGTAATTATAAACAAATACCTTATAGCCTCAAGATATGGTTAAAACTATCATTGGTACATCATGGAGGGTCAATCCTTCAAATCCAATCCAATCCAATTGTTTTGGTCACATACATATATTTAGCAGATATTATTGCGGGTGTAGCGAAATGCTTGTGTTCCTAGCTCTAACAGTGCAGTAGTATCTAACAGTGCAGTAGTATCTAAACAATTCACAACAATACTAACAAATCTAAAAAATAAAATAATGGAATTAAGATATATATAAATATTAGGATGAGCAATGTCGGAGTGGCATTGACTAAATACAGTAGAATAGAATACAGTATATACATAGGAAATGAGTAAAGCAGTATGTAAACATTAAAATGACTAGAGTTACATTATTAAAGTGGCCAGTGATTCCATGTCTATGTAGGGCAGCAGCCTCTAAAGTGCAGTTTTTTGTAGCCCGGTGGTAGCCGGCTAGTGATGGCTATTTAACAGTCTGATGGCCTTGAGATAGAAGCTGTTTTTAGTCTCTCCGTCCCAGCTTTGATGTACCTGTACTGACCTCGCCTTCTGGATGACAACGTGGTGAACAGGCCGTGGCTCGGGTGGTTGATGTCCTTGATGATCTTTTTGACCTTCCTGTGTCATTGGGTGTTGTAGGTGTCCTGGAGGGCAGGCAGTGTGCCCTGTGAGTATTGCAGGCCGTACCACCCTCTGGAGAGACATGTGGTTGCAGGCGGTGCAGTTGCCGTACCAGGCGGTGATACAGCCTGACAGGATGCTCACAATTGTGCATCTGTAGAAGTTTCTGATGGTCTTACCCAAATTTCTTCAGCGGGTGGACCATTTCAGATTGTAAGTGAGGAATTTGTGGCCCCGTCGATGTGGATAGGGGCCTGCACCCTCTGCTTTTTCATTTTGAGAGTGTTTGCATTTCTCCAGACCCATTCCCCAGCTTTTTACCAAAACAGTGGCGGGGTTTCTTTGTTATTGTTTAAATTGCAGATTGCACCTTTAACACTTGAATGACATTGTCTTTCAAAAAGAGATAGATATTGAGTGAATGAGGGGTGTAAGACAGAAGGTGAAAGAACGTCATTCCTCTGTCACAAAGGCGTTGAGAAAAAATGATGGTCTTGACATTTGTTCACACAGAAAATTGAAACCTGAAATGTATGGCTGCCATCCAAAGTGCCAAAGTGAAGGCTAGCTGAAACAATTATATTTATTTAAACCACAGAGCAGTCTAAAGGTCATATGTTTTTGAATTGGCATCACACATCTGATTTATGGATTGAGGCCAGTTCCCTTCAGTACTTCCTCTATCTATGACATCTATTTACAGTTCTATGTAAGGTCCAGTAGACTATTTAAGGTCCAGTAGACTAAAGACTATAATTTGTGTAATTATCTGTACTGATGTACATGAGTACTGTGCAGACTGAAGATTGAGAGGTCTGAGTCTTTTCCCCCATTGACTTTGTCCAAAATGGCACCATATTCCCTATTGTGAACTACCCATGGAATAGGGTGCCATTTTAAATGTAGACTAGTCAGTCAATGGGACTGGTCAGTCAAGCTAGTGCCTAGTGGCTATGTTGTCACATTTTACAATGACATTTGTAGTGTGATCACTGTGACAAACTACTGACTTTGTAGTTTGGCAGTAGTATGCCTTCATAATTTCCCAGAATTGGCTATATCGTACAGATTCATGAAATTAATAGCTTTTTGGTCATCATTTATGGTTAGGCATATGGTTAGCAGTGTGGTTAACGTTAGGTTTAAAAATCTAATTGTAGAAATGGGCAGGGGTTATGACTTTGTGGCTGTAACTAGTAATGACTCATTGCTTGTCAAGGCTTTCTGCTCTAATGATAATTTTGGCACAAGATGTGAATATCAAAGTTATCAATCTGTGTCAGCGTAACTGATTAATTGAAACGGTTGAGAATGTATGCATACATACTGTATATGTTATTGTGGCTCACATATATTATATGACAACCAACACCATGCATGACATTTTCAGACTTATATTATAACCTTCGGATGTGTGTTATCTAAGAGCGTGCTCAGACAGTCTGTTCTTGTACCATTTGGGTGACATTATCTTATATCTCTGCATATGCCACAGTGGCTGAATGTATTCCAGACATGGCACATCTCCTGTATATCTGATGTGGCTCTATTCTTATGCATCGTCTGTCATCATTTCCATGACATAGACTTTATAATAATGCATATTGACTCATAAACCAATGCAGGAAAAAAACTGTAATTTTTTTCTGTGACGGTATTTCAGTTTGTGGTGCTTTTGAAACAATTTTGTCTGGAGCTTGTCTGTTCAGCTCAGTAATGGTTGTGAAGGTTCTAAAGCCCCCTGGACACTGCGCAAAGTATGGCACCTGCATTGATGTAGGCCTACTCTAGAGACAGGGTAGTAGTGAGTGACTGTAAACTACTTATATAATGGGAGAGGAGGTTTGTGTCTGTGTCCATCTCCACTGGTTAACACAGCTGAACTAATTAGTACTTGAAGTGTTGTCTGTAAATGCAGTGTCTGTCTATTAACTTAAGCGCATAGGGACACCAATGAGAAACCGACGCCACATCACATCTACCACAATATCCTATGCATTTTTCTGAGTCTACCGCACAAAATCACATATTCTGGGTGAGCTCAGCTCCCAAAATAGTGCTATTTTTGCATTGGACTCGGAGGGAAGCCAGTAGGCAAATTGCTCAGGTTAATGAATTTATGAATAATTCATATCTTGGTCTATGTGAAAATGGTGTTTGGCGGCAGCAGGCTGAGTAATCCACTGGCTGGTGTTTTGGGAGGATTTTTATAGCCTGAAATGAGTCCTGTGGTCCACATAGCCAGGCAAACCCACCTGGGGTGAGTGGCACGGAGTGCAATAGGTATTTTAATGGCAACACCAGGTACAAAGAGCTGGGGGCGTTGAGGGGTGGTGAAGGGTAGCATTCAGTCACCTAATGTGTTGGAAATGTGCTCCGAGGCTTGTTGCACAAGTGTGCCCTAATTTAGATTGTTGATCTCGCTGCTGGATGCCTGTGTTTTGGAGCTGTACTCCAAAGACGCCTTGCTGAACATGGTATCCGGAGGGTCCATTTGCGGTGGTCGGCAATTACTACAGCTGAAATGCGGGTTGGTTGGTTGTTCTCAGCCCACCCAGTTAGGTGTTGTATCTGTTAGAGAGCACTGCTGGAAAGAACGCACAGTGGATATATGTTATTGCTGCTATATGAGTTGTTTCATCAATGTTTAACCCTATAAGCACCAACAAATTTCGAACCCTAAAGTACCAACAAGTGTCAATTTCGACCCTGAATTGGAAATGATTGCAAATGACATTTTCTGTCAAGCAAACAGTAAATGGTTAAAATTTCTCAAAGTAAACATATATTTTTGACATTTCACCCATTTATAGTATAAAATCGACAATTTCAACCCAAAAATTATGCTTTGCAAAGTTATTTTGATAGATTTCCTCCATAACATCCTCCAAAAAATCTGTGATACTCAGCAGTTGAGAAATTGGTTATTAAGCTAATCTGATATACTGGTATGACCTAAAATAGCCACCAATATGGGCTTTATAGGTGATATGGCCACTGGAGTTCTAACTTTGGAACGATATGGGCTATACACTCCAAGTTCCAATTACATCTTAAGATGACACTACCAACTTGGTATAGATATATTTACTGGAATCTAAATATCCATTTACAAATTTTTGTATTTTTTTGTTATAGTGGCTGCCACTTCCCCCAGGGTCCAAGTTTGGGGTGGCTCCATATTTACATGTTTTTAGAGTACATGAATCTATTTCTCTGGCAAATTCAGTGCGTTTATCACAAACGTTGAAAAATATATATATTGAGTCCACATTTCAGCTTAGCCACGCATAGGGTTGCAAAGCTACTGGTAATTTACCAAAGTTATTGGAATCTTCTGAAATTTTGGTAATTAAAAACCTCTACAGGATCGCCCCCCGCGGTGGAACGTTTGCGCTAAAATGCGCTAATGTGATTAGCATGAGGTTGTAAGTAACTAGAACATTTCCCAGGACATATGGGCAGAATGCTTAAAATTGTGTTAATCTAACTGCACTGTACAATTTACAGTAGCTATTACAGTGAAATAATACCATGCTATTGTTTGAGGAGAGTGAACAGTTATGACCTTAAATGTATTAATAAACCAATTAGGCACATTTGGAATGACTTGATTCCACAACAGAAATGCAATGGTTCATTGGATTAGTCTAAAACTTTTCACATACATTACTGCCATCTAGTGGCCAAAATCGAAATTGTGCCTAACTTGCAGACCAGACCGGACACGTCGCGTGCGCAACCGACGCAAAATAAATTGAGATATCCATGTTATTCAATTATTGCACCCACACTGCTCGCGCGTGCCAACGAGCGTCTGCATTGCCAAGGGCTAGATTAGAAGTCATTCCTATTTCTGATGCAGATCGCGCTGAAGTCCTGCCTCTCCCATCTCCTCATTGGTTTATAGAAGCAGGTACCCACGTGCCATCTCCTCATTGGTTATACCCACGTGGGTGATTGAAAGACAAACTTTGTTGCCGGTTGTCGTGGTAATACAATGGAAGTTTAGATGTGGTCACCATATAAGTTCAAAGATGAAAAAGCCTGGAAGTAGGAGAGATGACTAGAAACGATTCGGTTGGCCGTTTTATGTGTGGATTAATGGTCGGAGTAGAGGTCCTTGTGCATTTCAACTCAATGTTTATATCCCCTGACAAATTAGCTAGCATCAGCAAGCTAGCTAAATTGGACAAATTAACGTTAGCTAGCAAATGCAAGCTAACTAGCTAAATTGCCATACAGGTTTAATGCTTTTCGACCTATCCCCAAATGAATGTCATTGATTCAGAGTTTGTTTTGATATTTTAACCTGCGTCTCGTGATCGTGTTTGGTGTGTGGGGGAGAAATACATTTATGCACGACAGCGCACCATGGTGCATGCGCACAGCCGGTTTGGGTTCCGTGTAAGATGGAATTCTACACTGTGGCCTTTCTCTTGCATTTCAAAGATGATGAAACAAAAATATATATTTTATTTTACCAGATCTAATGTGTTATATTTTCCTACATTAATTTCACATTTCCACAAACTTCAAAGTGTTTCCTTTCAAATGGTATCAGTCCGGAGCCCCCAGTGACGGCCTCCAATCCGGAGCCCCCAGCAAGGGTCCCCAGTCCGGGGCCCATAGCGAGGGTCCCCAGTCCGTGGCCCGCACCAGAGCCGCGGATAGATGCCCAACTGGACCCTCCCCTATAGGTTCAGGTTTTGCGGCCGGAGTCCGCACCTTTGGGGGGGGGGGGTACTGTCACACCCTGACCTTAGAGAGCCTTTTTATGTCTCTATTTGGTTTGGTCAGGGTTTGATTTGATTTGGGTGGGCATTCTATGTTCTGTTTTCTATGTTTTATTTATTTCTATGTTTTGGCCGGGTATGGTTCTCAATCAGGGACAGCTGTCTATCGTTGTCTCTGATTGGAAATCATACTTAGGCAGCCTTTTCCCTTTTGTCATTGTGGGAAGTTGTCTTTGTTAGGGGTACTATAGCCCTTGTAAGCTTCACGTTCGTTTTTGTTATTTCTTGTTTTTTTGGCGACATTTTAACAAATTACAGAAAATGTACGCTCACCACACTGCACCTTGGTCTTCTTTGAACAACGGCCGTGACACACCAATAGTATTCACTAAGTTTATAGCTTATATTTAGGATAATGTTTTACAGCTCTTACAGCTCATTCAATTAAAACATTTTTTTTTTTATTACTTCAGATATTTTTCATGTGATAAGGTGCCCAGAGAAAATTACAAATACCTGTGATAATCTGTAGTACCCAAAAGGGCCTCTAGATATCTTGTGATAGATTACATAAAATCACTAAAAGATACCAACGATAGTTTACTGCTAAACTTGGAACGCTTCCAATAATATACCCTCCCTTTGCAAACCTAGCCACACAACACTAGTAACACTAGTACTATACAAAAGAGAGATTATTTGTAATTCTTCCATATAAACACAAATCATCGCAACGTGTGTTTTTATGTCGGTACCTACTGTCACCGGCCTACTAGCCGCCACCGATCCCTTTTTCTTTTCGGTTAGTATTGTCTCATTTGTTACACCTGTTCCTATTTTGTGTGTGCGTGATTTTCTTCCCTATTTAGCGTATGGAACCCGCTAAACCCCCCCTGTTGTGGAGGGATTATTTTGATGTTCACGTTGTATCGTTGGTGTTGTTAGTGCTCTGAACCTTGTTGTTAGGGTTGGTCAGTGTTTGCGCCCTGCGTGTTGGGCATTTCATTTGGAGGCCGTATTAAAGTGCACTTTTCCCCTGGACCTCTCTGCTCTCTGCGCCTGATTCCTCACTACACATCTAGCCAGCCGTGACACCTACAGTAGTTGCTTGACAAAGTCCTTTAATTTCGGAAGGAATAAAAAAAAAGGGTTTTGAAATTATATTTATTTTTTGCCTTGGTTGATACTTTTAGGGTTAATCAGATGTGTGTGTGTGTGTAATAAAGGGATATAGCTGCCTATGTTTTTAAGACTGTTTTTGGCTGATTTTGACAATATAGCCTATTTCACCACGTAAATAACATGAGTTAAGACTTTACATAAAATAGTTGTCTGCTCTGTTTATTTTCCATGCAGCTGAAAATAAGACACACTGCATTGAAAACAAAGAGCCCTTCTCAAAATGAAATCCAAAATCTAGCTACTTTCTTAGCAATAGCACCTTGAGCATTTTCAATTGCACAATTCATTTCCCTTTCAAACAAGAGCTCGTTCTTCCCCTCTTCAGTTTAACTTCAGAGGGTTAGAAATACAATTACCTTATCCCCCCCCTTGAAATATCAGCCTGAGCAGTAAAGAAAAATGCAAGTGTGGAGAAGGATCGTAGAACCGAGATAAGGTCCCTACAGTGCTCAGGAAGATGATTCAGAATAGAATGATAGGGAAAAGAGTTCAAATGGATGAGGCTTTCAAAGGGGCTTCTTAATCATTCAGGCCATGTATCCTATTCTGATTCGACCAAAACTTCTGCTGCATTCTAATTCGAGAATAGAAGAGCAAGCCAATTATGCGGAGAGACGTAAAAGCCTTTCTGAAGCCTGACTCGACTGGCAGTTTTCCCCCCGCTTTCAAAAAGAAAGGTGAATGGGATTTGATAGGTAATCAGGTAGGCAATCGGAGTTTCCTGAAGTGATGAGGGGGTACATGGTGATTTAATCCAGCTTTCGTCACTTCACCGGATGGTGACGTCATGGCCTATTACAAACCTTTGTGCATGGTGTGAGTTTACAAAGATGCATCATGCTATTTACCTTGACTATTCAATGCGATGTACAGCACCTAGCCATTTCTCACACCAATAGACTCACAGGAGCTATTAGTAGCCTAGTGGTTAGAGTGTTGGACTAGTAACCGAAAGGTTGCAAGATCGTAATCCCTGAGCTGACTTGGTAAAAATCTGTCATTCTACCCCTGAACAAGGCAGTTAACCCACTGTTCCTAGGCCCTCATTGAAAATAAGAATTTGTTCTTAACTGACTTGCTTAGTAAAATAAATAAATAAAAAGTGCCTTTGACACATCGACTTAGTTTTTTTTTCAAAACAACACAAGTGTAAAATGGCAAGGGAGTTGATTAAAAACAACACTGAAAATAGTAAAATGGGAATTGGAGTTAAACCTCTCTGAGTTTAATATTTATTCAATTTTTGTTGTTTTAACTCCAAAAATATACACACTAACCAGAGTAGTTTTACCACAAAATGGGGCTGGGACCATATAAACCCGGAAATAGTGTTAAATTTGACAACATATGAGTGACTTTGTGATTTGACTGTGTCTAATCACCCATTATTACTGCATGATGAACATCACAAAGATAACAAATGTCACTTGTCAATTAGAGAGTTGATCCATCCAGCTGAATGTCTGTCATCTGGATCCCTTTATTGCTTCCCGTTTCCAAAACTCCACGGTTGGGTCTCATTTTAAGCACTGCTTTGAATGACTCACACAGCTCAAGTCTAAAAATAGCATTAGCCTGCGCTCCCCCCACCCCTCATCCATCTCTCCCTCCTTATTTCAGTGTTGACAATGCAAGTAGCTGCTGGTGGAATGGAATATGAATAATCTGTGTAAGTCAGGTACGAAGGAGAAAAGAGAACTTGGGAAGAAAATAGTTCACTGTCTCTGGTATAGAAGCAGCAGGGTGGGCTGGGACCCCAGAGACTTCAAAGATGAGTCGTGACATGGTAATTTCGGCAGTGCTTGTAAAGACAAAGGCACAATGGATATAGATGCTGCATGACTACATTTTCCTAGATTTAACCCACTTTCACATGTTTATTCTGGATAAGCTACCCTGAAAAAAACAATTATTCATTTTCTATTTAAAGTATGAGTGTTAATTTCTTCCACCTACCATCTATACATTTTTTATATTGGTATAACATAAACAGATGGCCTATTTTCTGTCTAAATTTGTTTTCTTTATTTTGCTGCTCACGTCACCAGTCCCTTTCAATGATCAGTAGGGCTTCTTCTTGACACCTACACTATATACACACCTTCAAAATAGTGGAATCAGCTATTTCAGCCACACCTGTTGCTGACAGGCGTATAAAATTGAGCACACAGCCATGCAATCTCCATAGACAAAAAATTGGCAGTAGAATGGCCTTACTGAAGAGCTCAGTGACTTTCAACGTGGCACTGCCATAGGATGCCACCTTTCCAAAAAGTCAGTTTGTCAAATTTCTGCCCTACTAGAGCTGCCCCGGTCAAGTGTACGTGCTGTCATTGTGCAGTGGAAACATCTTGGAGCAACAACATTTCAGCAGCGAAGTGGTACACCACACAAGCTCACAGAGGGGGACAACCGAGGGCTGAAGCGGGTAACGCATAAAAATTGTCTGTCCTCGGTTGCAACACTCCATACCAAATACTAAACTGCGTATGGAAGCAACGTCAGCACAAGAACTGTTCGTCAAGAGCTTCTTGAAATGGGTTTCCATGGCTGAGCAGCCGTGCACAAGCTTAAGATCACCATGCACAATACCAAGCGGCAGATGGAATGGTGTAAAGCTCGCCACCATTGGACTCTGGAGCAGTGGAAACGTATTCTCTGGAGTGATGAATCACACTTTACCATTTGGCAGTCCGACGGATGAACCTGGGTTTGGTGGCTGCAAGGAGAACGCTACCTGCTCGAATGCATAGTGGATGAGGAATAATGGTGGATGAGGAATAATGGTCTGGGGATGCTTTTCATGGTTCAGGCTCCCAGTGAAGGGACATCTTAACACTACAGAATGCATTCTAGACAATTCTGTGCTTCCAACTTTCTGGTAACAGTTTGGGGAAGGCCCTTTCCTGTTTCACCATGGCAATGCCCCTGTGCACAAAGTGAGGTCAATGCAGAAATGGTTTGTCAAGATCAGTGTGGAAGAAGTTCACTGGCCTGCACAGAGCCCGAGCTCAACCCCATAGAACAACTTTGGGTTGACTTGGAACGCCGACTGCGAGCCAACCCTAATCCAACTTCAGTGCCCGATCTCACTAATGCTCTTGTGGCTGAATGGAAGCAAGTCCCCACAGCAATGTTCCAACATCTTGTGAAAAGCCTTCCCAAAAGAGTGGAGGCTGTTGTAGCAGCAAAGGGTGGACCAACTACATACTACTGCCCATGACTTTGGAATGAAATGTTCGTCGAGCAGGTGGCCACATACTTTTGGTCATGTAGGTTACCTTCACCCCATGAGTTTTAGGATTCAAATAACTTTAATAAGATGACATATAGTCAATACCATTGGTGATGTTTGATTGATGTTAATGTGTAGGATGTTCTGGAATGGAATGAATGCTTCTGCAAATGCAACACACACACAACTGCAACACACACACACAACTGCAATACCTACTTTCTTGTGTGTGAACTGTCAATCAGGCCATCTGCAGATGCAGGTTCATACGGTAAGTAGATGCTATTCAGAGAACGCTAGTTCAGTATGTATTCTACCACTCCTGCACTGCAGGCTGCCTGCTGATAGACTGGCATCAACTCTCAGAAGCAGTGGAGCACAAGTCAAGGTTGGCTGCACATAGCTTTTGCTTGTTTGACACTTGTCCTCCAAGTTGACCTTTTCACAGGTTAGTATCATGTTTTTTGTGTGTTCTTTTCCATTTCCGCTGCATTACTTAAGGTATAAGAATGTGCTAGCATTTGATCCTCGGCCAGAAGCATGTTGTCTTTTGCTTACACAGCTTTCTGGACACGCATGAACACACACACACACGCACACTTTCCCTTACAAAAACAATCTCCGACACACAACACACATCAGCTCTCACACACACACACACACACACACACACACACACACACACACACACACACACACACACTTTCCCTTACAAAAACAATCCCCGACACACAACACACATCAGCTCTCACGCACGCACACAAACACACACACAAAGAGCTGTTACCGGTTCTCATTTCCCAGAATTCTTTCCTGTTCTGTTTCCAAGAGCAGGGAGTCATTTGCTAATTGGTTTGCAGCGGGAACGCAGTTGCTCACCTTTCTCCCTAAAACCCCAGGGCCTTGTGCTCTGCCAGCTAAGCTAAGCGTTTGGATGGTTGTTACTGTACTGTACAGCCAGGTGCCTCTGTGCATAAAAGCGGATGCCTCTGACGTGGGACCAGAACCTGCTATAAATATCAAATCATTGCCTGTTTATCCTCTTGCACCGCTCCAACTCCCAGTCAACAAGGGTTGCTCTAACCTAGGTTCCCATACCACATACCTCTGTCTAAAAAGTGGTTTGTTCCGGGCTAGTCTCATCTTTATACAGTTACACTGACTGCTGTTAGTATGCATATTCTATCGAGTGAATATGTGTAGGAATTCTAAGGTTATAATTCCATATATGAACAATGCAGCCAACTGTAAATAAATGCTAGAATCTCTTAAATTGGGAGTACCCATCTAAATGACACATTTTATTTGTCACATGCGCCGAAAATAACAGGTGTAGACCTTACAGTTAAATGCTTACTTACAAGCGCTTTAAACAAAAAAGCTAAATAAATACTCTTAGAGCAGCAGTAAATAACAATAGCGGGGCTATATACAGGGGGTACCGGTACTGAGTTAATGTGTCGGGGGCACAGGTAATTGAGGTAATATGTACATGTTGGTAGAGTTAAAGTGACTATGAATAGATAATAACAGAGAGTAGCAGCAGCGTAGAAGAGGAGGGCGGGGGCAATGCAAATAGTCTGGGTAGCCATTTGATTACCTGTTCAGGAGTCTTATGGCAGGGGTGTAGAAGCTGTTTAGAAGCCACTTGGATCTAGACTTGGAGCTCCGGTACCACTTGCCATGCAATAGCAGGGAGAACAGTCTATGACTAGGGTTGCTGGAGTCTTTGACGATTTTTAGGGCCTTCCTCTGACAACACCTAGTATAGAGGACCTGGATGGCAGGAAGATTGGCCCCGGTGACTGTCAGAGACCTGGCCGAGTGGTGCCAGTACAACAACCTCTCCCTTAACGTAATCAAGACAAAGGAGATGATTGTGGACTACAGGAGAAGGAGAACCGAGCACGCCCCCATTCTCAACGACGGGGCTGTAATGGAGCAGGTTGAGAGATTCAAGATCCCTGGTGTCCACATCACAAACAAACAAACAAACATGGTCCACGCACACCATGGCAGTCGTGAAGAGGGCACGACAAAACATATTCCCCCTCAGGAGACTGAAAAGATTTGGCATGGGTCCTCAGATCCTAAAAAGGTTCCACAGCTGCATCATCAAGAGCATCCTGACCGGTATGGCAACTGCTCGGCCTTCGACTGCAAGGTATTACAGAGGGTGGTGCGTACGGCCCAGTCCATCACTGGGGCGAAGTGTACCGGAGTGCCAAGTCTACCCTCAAGAGGCTTCTAAACAGCGTCTACCCCCAAGCCATAAGTCATATGACTCCTGAATATCTAATCAAATGGCTAACCACACAATTTGCATTGTCCCCCCCCCTCTTTTATGCTGCTGCCACTCTCTGTTTATTGTCTATGCATAGTCAGTTTAATAACTCTACCTACATATACATATTACCTCAATTACGTCGGCTAACCGGTGCCCCTGCATATTGTCTCTGTACCGGTACTCCCTGTATATAGCCTTGCTATTGTTATTTTACTGCTGCTCTTTAATTATTTGTTACTTTTTATTCTTATTTTTGTAGGTCTTTTTCTTAAAACTGCAGTGTTGGGCTTATAAGTAAGCATTTCACTGTAAGGTTCTATTGTTGTATTCGTCACATGTGACAAATACAATTTTGATTTGATCTTAATAACTTTGGACACCGTTCAATAACTTTCCTTGAAAATGATTTTAAAGGTAGTAATTCCGAACAGTCTTTGAATTGCTTTAATATGCATGTGCTATCTTGTTACATTATAAGTGAAGTTAAACGTTCAGTTACAAAGATGCCCATTTTCTTTTATATTTCATGTGCTCTACTCTGTGGTGTTGTGGGATGTTTTTCCATCTATTCTCAAGTCTGAAATGAATACTAAACTACTGACAAGCACATCTGTTGAAGCACAATGCAGTATAGTGCCTTTAGCACAAAACAGTGTGAAAGTCATGCAATCTTAAAACTGACTCTGTTTTCATGAGGGGAGAGGGATACATTTAAAATGATAACATCGCATACATGTATAGGGAATGTACTGCAAGTCATTGAAGGGCCTCTGTCTTTGTAAGGCTCTGTGTTTATTTTCTGAGTCAACCTTGTGTTCTGTTTCGTTGTGTTCTTGAACGTAGCCCTGTCTTTACTTTTTGTTCATTGATCTCACCTGTGTTAGTTACTCACCTGGTCTCATCAGCTCCTTATTAAGTGCAGTTCATTCTATTTGTGCCTTTGTGAGGTATTGTTCGGTTTGACTCTACTAAGCCTTTTCTTAGCTCGTTTGTGAGAACCAATTATAGCCTTCAGTCCTAGTTTTGATTCACCTGCCTGTTTGCCTACCTGTGTATTACCATTGCCTGCCTGTGACCAAGATTCCTGCCTTCTGTGAAGGCGAAATAAACACCAACCGCACTCTGTGTGTCAATCTACACCTTTTTCTCCCTGAGTATTCATTAGTACACACACTAAAGGGTAAAACAATGCAGTGATTTTTAGTCACAACTGCAAACTTTAAGGCTTAGGGAATTCAAGGTGTTAGTCTGATGGGAATCAGTGACGTCATCGGCCTCCCCACATGTTTGTGGAACAATAGAGGAGCAATTGTCACGTTCGTCATACGGATCGGACCAAGGCGCAGCGTCGTATGCCTACATTCTCTTTTTAATGAATGAACAAAAACAACAAACAGTAGTCACACCCTGACCTAACCAAAATATATAGAAAAACAGAGCTATCTAAGGTCAGGGCGTGACAGCAATAGGGTTGCAGGTAGCTTAGCGGTTATGAGTTTTGTGCCAAGTAAAAATATCTGTTTTTCCCTTGAGCTTAGATGCTCTTGTAAGTCGCTCTGGATAAGAGCGTCTGATAAATTAATAAAATGTTAATGTTGTAGAGAACAAAAGAGGTAAGGCCTACCCCCCCCCCCCAACTTGTACTATGTAATGACTTACCTAGACCACCTATTGAGATGATCCTTTTTCTAAGTAAATCAGGTGTTACATGAGGTGAAAAAAAGGAGACTGGAGTGCCACTGCCTTAAATATCCTCTAAATGCTTGAGAAAAAGTTTGTTACAATGATAATTGTTCCATCCCGTCACTCCACTCAAATTCCCCACACTTTCCCAGTCTTCAGCAAATTTGACTCTGACAAAACTGAATTGGGTCTTAATCCTTTGTTTACTCCCAGCGGTTGTCCTCACTTTCCACTTGTCTCAGTCAATTACAAGACTATGTTTCCCCATCCGCCTCCTTTGTAACGATCCAGATTGCCATGCTATCTGAAAGGCCATCATGTCTCTTAGGTCTAGTGGATAGAGAGAAATATAAGCTTTCCATAAATTTCAGTAGTTGATAAATGACCAGTGATATATTTTATATTCTACCTCAAAGTGGTAGTAGGTCAGTATTTGTGAGTGGGCACGTGTATGTGTAAGTCTGACAACCTCAACCACGTGTAAGTCTGACAACCTCGACAGAAACTTGAGATTGCTGAGATGACATGACAAAAACTGTTCAGTCAAATCAAGATTAGACAGTTGATGCTTGCTATCTTCTGGGTGGAAGCCTTTACAGACTTTTCTACAACGGATTGGTCAAAACATGCATTTTGATTGGTTAAGATGTGTTCTAAGGCGTGCTAAAAAAAACTATTAGCATGCACTAGATGCAGAAATAATGGTTTACTCTTCCATTTTAAATATCACTGTACTGTTCTTTATACCACGGCGAACGACAAGAGAAAATCAATAAGGCTTTTACTAATTACATTACTTCCCCTTGGTTCTAGCCAAGCATTTGGTTGGCCACAACAAATAAAATAAAATCAATATCAAATCAAAATGTATTTGTCACATGCACCGAATGCAAAAGTGTAGACCTTACCAAGAAATGCTTACTTACAAATCCTTAACTAACAGTGCAGTTCAAGAAGAGTTAAGAACATATATACCAAATAAACTAAAGCCAAAAATAAATACAAAATAATAAAAATTAACACAATAACATAACAATAACGAGGCTATATACAGGGGGTACTGGTACTGAGTCAGTGTGCGGGAGTACAGGTTAGTTGAGGTAATTTGTACATGTATGTAGGGGTGAAGTGACTATGCATAGATAATAAACAGCGAGTAGAAGCAGTGTAAAAAACAAATGGGGGGGACTAAGTACACACCCCTGAGGGACCCCAGTGTTGAGGATCAGCGTGGCAGACGTGTTGTTGCCTAGCCTTACCACCTGGGGGCGGCCCGTCAGGAAGTCCAGGATCCAGTTGCAGAGGGAAGTGTTTAGTCCCAGGGTCCATAGCTTAGTGATAAGCTTTGTTGGCACTATGGTGTTGAATGCAGAGCAGTAGTCAATGAACAGCATTCTCACATAGGTGTTCCTTTTGTACAGGTGGGGCCTTTGTACAAACGTTGTTGTCTGCCGCTCCAATCTTCGCAACGTTGTTTTAAATATGAAATGCAATTTTCACCATCTATGGAAGGATTGGTTGTTTAGCAACACAAACTATGGGGCAAAACAGACGTGGTTGGCTTAGATTATTGACAACATGTACAGTAAACTATATTTAGTCTCCAAATGTTTAGTGAAAACATATACACATTTGCACAATGAGCACTTGTCTTTCAAATCCATTGTTACATTTGTTGGTTAGCGAGCTAGCGGATTTGAGCCATATCAGCATATGCATCAAATCAGTCGAATCAACTCAAAACAAGAAATGGTATCAATAACAACATGCAACGAGTTGAAACATGCCACCTATGATTCCCCACAATGCAGCTAGTTGTCATTGATGCTAGCTATCTGACCGTTGTTATTGATGCTAGCTATCTGACCGTTCCGAGTCAGATCAATGTGTGCTTCCAGCCACATCATTGCGCGCATATCAGTTTGGTGATGTTGTCAGCCAACACATCTATAGAGAGTGAACATGTCAGGATGAGAAATACAACTTTTCTGAGACAGTCATCAGCATTATTGCATCAGCATTATTGTTATGGATATACACAAAGAAATGTCAATAAGACAAACTGGTAAAACAAAACACAAACACAAAATGCAGCTAGTTTGCTGTCTCTCCAGCTTCAGTTTGAGGTGATTGAGTTATATGTGTAGTTGGCTAGCTAGCAAGGGGAAGAGCCTAACTCTCTCTCTTTGGCACAGCAAACTGCCAATCAAATGAACAACCAGTCAGCTTAGCTAGCAACTCTACATTTATGTCAGGACTATATCCTCGTGGAAGGATGAAATGGTATGAACAACTGTTTTAAAATTAAAGTTTTTAATTAAAATAAATCACTCATCGTTTTAATATGTTGTATGGTAACGCATTGTAGAAAAGTAATTGTACACTCATGGAGTGTACGATCATACCTAAGACCGCAGCACAGCCATGCTAAAAAAGTCAAAACACACGCCCTCTTGTGTTCAATTTCTTTAACCTATAATGGTACACTGTAGATCCACATGACATCTGCATGACATGGCAGTCATCCTATTTACTTCCTGTACCTTTACCTGCTCTCCCTTGACTAGACAGAGAACACGTGATGTCAAGGCAAAGGCCACTCCACCATGCTGTTCTGTTGTAAAGAGCCTTTCCTAAGACTTCGTCAAACCTGACCTCCTGTCCTTCCTCTGCATAATTATGCCCCCATGACATCAAATGGACAGACAAACAATGTGGCTTAGTCTGGATGACTGGTGGGTGCATCCAAAATGGCACCCTATTCCCTATATAGTGCACTACGTTTGACCCGAGCTCTCTGGGCCCTGGTCAGAAGTAGTGTACTACATAGGGGAACATGATGCCGTTTGTGATGCAGCCTGGATGTCTGGAAAGAAGGGCACTTCTTTAAAGTCTCACTACAGAGCAGTGATTGCAAAGTCGTGACCTGAGGTTGCCTCAAAAAAAGCATGTCTGCGGCAGCGACACATTTGGAATGCACCCTGGCACTCCGGGCGAACAAGACTGGCTCTGTTAAAGTGTAGACAAACAATAGGATTTATCTCAAATGAGTTGTGTCTTGACAGTCAAATAATGATGGCTTCTTATCTAAAGGAGGGCGAGAAAGCTGTGTTTTCCTCAAGGCAGACAATTTGGTGTCCTTGTCAACTTAAGAAAGCCTGAATTGAAGGTTCAGAAATTGGTCATGCTCTCAAGACCGAACAGGGTTGTAAAAGCTACCGGTAATTTACCAAAGTTTCCAGGAATCTTTAGTCATTTTGTTAATGAACAAAAAATCGATGACAATCTATCATATAATTGAATTACTTCTAAAAGATGTGTTCATATATAATATTAATTTATTATATCTCTGTCCATATTTTCTAGTTAAAGTTTTCTAGTTATTTTCTAGTTCGAGTTTCTAGTTAGACCATATTGTTTAAGAGAAAATAGCCTAATTAATGAAAAAGGATCTAATCAATTATGCCATGATTTTCAAATAACTCTGTTACTCTTCCAACTAATGACTGTGTTCACAACTGCCACCAGTTTGACAACAAAACATTGACAATAAATACATACTGACATAGTAAAATAAATGAAATATATATGAAGCATATTTTATGCTGAAACCCAATGTTATTCGCTGAATTGATTGAGGCTGATCTTAGGGCAAAAGGGGGTGCAACTCAATATTAGGAATGTGCTTAGAAGTAGAAGGACTAGAAGTAGAAGGTGCTCAACCAACGTGAGTAAAAATGTGTAGACGTCATTGGACAGGAAGAGGCACAACGCTCGCTCACCATAAAACCATTTTTGTGGACTAGCATTCATGCCTATTTGAAATGTCAAGCGTGTTGTGTGACTGATGAAGTGCACTCATCTAAAAAAGTGTCACAGGCCTTGAATGTTCAGACAGAGAAAAGACCAACAAATCTAGGCCTACTATATCAGGTGCGTGAGATGTCATCAATGCATAAAACAGCGTAAATGTTCTTGATAAGGACATTTCATTGATTAATGGGTGTCAGTGGCACTGTACTTTCCTAAAGCTTTCGTAGAGCCTGTGTGTTCTGGGAATATCAAGATGTGTTTATGACAAGAGGCTGCGGCCTACTCAACAGTATCGGTGGTACCAATTCTGTCTGGTTGAGCGGTTCACAGAACTTGAACAGCAAAAGATCAACTTCCAATGGCATCAACGGAGATGATGGTGGCCTAGCGGTTAATTGAGTTGGGCGAGTAACGGAATGGTCGTTGTTCGTGCCGACTGGGTAAAAATATGTCGATGTGCCCTTGAGCAAGGTATTTAACCCTAATTGCTCCTGTAAATCCCTCTAGATTAGAGTGTCTGCTAAGTGACTAAAATATAATCTCCCAAAAAGACAGCAACACTTTTTTTATTTTATTTTGAGGAGATGCCAGCATCTCTTCTTTTTTTGCAATATGACTTTATCACAGGGATATCTAAACTCTTAGTAAGCAATCACATGACTTTATTATGGGCATATCTAAACTCTCAGTAAGCAATCACATGACTTCATCACGGCCATATCTAAACTCTTAGTAAGCAATCACATGACTTCATCACGGCCATATCTAAACTCTTAGTAAGCAATCACATGACTTCATCACGGCCATATCTAAACTCTCAGTAAGCAATCACATGACTTCATCACGGCCATATCTAAACTCTCAGTAAGCAATCACATGACTTCATCACGGCCATATCTAAACTCTCAGTAAGCAATCACATGATTTTATCACGGCCATATCTAAACTCTCAGTAAGCAATCACATGACTTCATCACGGCCATATCTAAACTCTTAGTAAGCAATCACATGACTTCATCACGGCCATATCTAAACTCTTAGTAAGCAATCGCATGACTTCATCACGGCCATATCTAAACTCTTAGTAAGCAATCGCATGACTTCATCAAGGCCATATCTAAACTCTCAGTAAGCAATCACATGACTTCATCACGGCCATATCTAAACTCTTAGTAAGCAATCAGATGACTTCATCACGGCCATATCTAAACTATTAGTAAGCAATCACATGACTTCATCACGGCCATATCTAAACTCTTAGTAAGCAATCACATGACTTCATCAAGGCCATATCTAAACTCTCAGTAAGCAATCACATGACTTCATCACGGCCATATCTAAACTCTTAGTAAGCAATCACATGACTTCATCACGGCCATATCTAAACTCTCAGTAAGCAATCACATGACTTCATCACGGCCATATCTAAACTCTTAGTAAGCAATCACATGACTTCATCACGGCCATATCTAAACTCTTAGTAAGCAATCACATGACTTCATCACGGCCATATCTAAACTCTTAGTAAGCAATCACATGACTTCATCACGGCCATATCTAAACTCTTAGTAAGCAATCACATGACTTCATCAAGGCCATATCTAAACTCTCAGTAAGCAATCACATGATTTCATCACGGCCATATCTAAACTCTCAGTAAGCAATCACATGACTTCATCACGGCCATATCTAAACTCTTAGTAAGCAATCACATGACTTCATCACGGCCATATCTAAACTCTTAGTAAGCAATCACCTTTCATAAATAGGACTGGATCAAAAAACTTTTCCCCAAAATGACTAAAAACCCCGGTCTGACTTTATATAGAGCATGTTTTAACTGGAGATTATCCCAATGACCGTGCGTCAACAGAGAATGCTCTTATATCTCAGACACCCTGTCACTTCTGAGAAGAGGAGAGATAGACATCACCCTTTCAGCTGTTGTCTTCTCCAGTGACAACACGAGCCAGACCCACCTGCGGAGGTTATCTGAAGGTTGCCGCTGTTTGCGTTGCCATCTTAAAAAGAGAGAGATTTTTTTATTTTATTAGCTAATTGAGCTAAATCAATTTCCCCCCACTTGTTATGGAATGTGTGTGTCTCTTAGATGGGTTGCAGGGTGTGCGTGTGCGTCCACGCGCATGTGTGTGTGGCTGGCACTAAGGTATTCTCCAGTGCCCATTTTCCGCAGGCGGCCCCCTCTCTCGCTCTCTCACAGACAGAAGGGAGGCGTTTGTTCAGGCAAGGCCGACAGCGACGCCCAAGGTGAGCACAGCCCAGCGAACTGGAAACATTTCCCCACATTAGGACGGCTACCTAACGACGCCGGTTGGGCCGGCGAGTTTTATCCGCTACACAAGTCTCATCCCGCCAACAGTCACACTCGATTCCAGTTAACCTGGCCATGATCAGAGAGGCACCAGCACACTACACGTCACTGACGGTTTGGGTAAGAGGAGAGGAGGGAGGGGGAGGAGGAGAGAAAGAGAGATGGAGGGCGGGAGGGCGGGAGGGGGTTGGTGGTAGTGGTGGAGGAGGGGAGGGGGGAGGGGGGGGGGCAGACAGTACCTACTGGAGCTTTGAAAGAAAGCCCCAACGCTGGTGCCTAAATCTATTGTCCTTTCTGTTTTGGTCTAATGACATTAATGTTACTTGCTGCTGCAATTATCGTCAAAGACAGTCAGAGTAGAGGTATCAGGGGAATAGGGTGTTTAATTTTACTCATCATCGGCCTCAAACACAACAGTACAGGTCCTGCTGGCCACTGGTCTAAGAATATGTTTGTGAGTGTGTGTGTGTCTCCAGTCCCAACACAGTTGAGCAGTCATTTTAGCCCCATCTAGACACTGAGTCATCCTGATACTCCAGTAAGGTCGGCCAGTGGACCGAGTCTCTGATTCATTCTGGCACCTGTCTCCTTCCATGTTGGGCAAACAGGCCAATGACTTGTTTGTCTCTGGCCGTGACCCTTAAAGTGCACAAAAGCTGACATTTTCAACCACACATGAGAGCCTTGCCTAGAAAGCCGCACCGGCCCACTGTCAATAGAACCAATTATGTATTTGAGTCACAGTTGGATTTTTGTTACTGATTCTCCAAGCTGGCATTTAATAATAGAGGAATAGCACGATCCAAAGCCCTAATGAGATCTATTTCCTGTCATTTCTTGAGCGAGTGTAAGTAATATTGTCAAGTGCATTTGCCGGAAATGGAAGATAATATGTCTTTATGGTGGCATTTCCCACACTTCATTGAGAATGAAATCACGATTGAATAAGGAATTGGATAATACACATATGTGTCGGTATAGCAATATAGTTATGATAGAGATAAAAAAGGATATGTTTTATGCCATGCCTCAATAGAAAGACCATGTGCAGCCAAATTTCTCTTCACAGAGTGTGGGCGTATGTGTTAGAGGGCACACGTAAATATGGTTCAAAGACTGAACAAAAACTGAATAGGAGATCGTGTATTTATAATGGGTTCAGTATGATTTATCGTTCAAATAATTCCACCCAATTAATTCAAAAGAAAGCTAATTGCAATCGACTTCCAACTATAATCACTGTTAAGATAGTAGGATGAAAATAAAGTTGACACCGATTTAAACGATGGCTGTTTATTACCAATTTATTGAGGTAGCACTGAAAAATACATTTGGCCGAGAGCGTTCTATTGAGAAAAATATTCTACATTTAACAACATTGAAGCCATCTTATTGTTGTCTGTGTAATACATGTCTCACACGCCATTACAACAAAACCATGTCATGTCAATGATTGTGACATAAAAACAGATTGCATGGACATACAAGACAGTAGAGACTGTTCCACTTTGTGAATGCTGTCACCGTTATGTCCCAGTTAGGTGGTCTTCCAGATGCTTCAAGAGTTCTTCAATCTCTATGTGACTACATTTTTATCAAAACTGAGCACTGTGTGAATTACGGTTCACTAGGATAACGTAATTCCCTTAGCCGTGCTGGAACGCTTTTAAGGCATTTCTCATGTTTTGTATATCTAAAATTCATATGTGTACTAGTGGTAGTGCCTGGCTGACCGGGCCTGCCTCTTTTAAGTCACAACACCCACTAGGGCTTCTAAAATACACAGGAACCTCCAAAAGATGTATGGAGAAATATATGTGTGATATATGCCAGGTGCTGTAAGGCTAACACGAGTTGACATGTCCAGCATGCATCCATTTCCTAGTCAGCCAACATGTAGTGGACCAGATGATCTGTGCCCCAAATAGCACCGTATTCCCTACATGGTGCACTACTTTTGAACAGATCCTAGTGGTCCCTTATCAAAAGCATTGTCCTAAATAGGGAATAGGGTGCCATTGGTGATGCAGACATAAAGTTGATAGAGCAGTAGCAGTTGATAGAGTCTGGCATGTCATCGCCATCACATCTGGCTATAGACGGATCCATGGCGAATCACCCCATAACACATGACAAGTGTGCATCGTTGCACCACATCCCCATGAAACAGGCCAGATTAGGAACGAAAGAGAGGCAGCGAACCAAAAACCGCGCCTTGGCTTCAGTCTGACTCTGCCGGTCCACGTTCATTAGTGTCAGCGCTAACGAGTCATAACTAAGCATACTGTACAAGCAACCTAAACGAACCCCCCCCCCCCCCCCCCCCCCCCCCCATTCAAAAACATGGTTGGCCCTTTTTTACTTCTCTTTGGAGGGCTTTGCTTTGCCACATATCTGTTTTGATGATCTTTACTCCGTGTACTCATATACTTTATATACTGCATTGCATGTGGTTCATTTTTCAAGAATACACTGACAGTATTTGCCTGAAGAGACATGTGAGTGAGAGATGGAGAGAGGGAGAGAGAGAGAGGGGGGGGGGGTATGTGTGCAGAAACAAATTAGATTTCCATCTCCTTTCGCTCTGTTAGTCCCTTGGGAGCGGCTTGATTGGTAAACATATTTCTCCGTGCGGTATATTGCTTTTCACAAGCACCTGTAAACGCGGAGTAGTGCTTAGGCCCATATGCTTTTCATCCCTGTCCTGCGTGTTGCTTGTTTGCGACGATGTGGCTGCCTTCCCTGTCTAGTTTATGAGGAATTTAGCCAGATTTCCTTTAAGATTGTACCATCAAACGTGCAAAATTGCATCGCTGACCCAGAAAGCAGAAAAATAATAAGAAAAGTAATTAACACGGCGGGGGAGACTGCTATGATGTTTATGCTGCTTCGACCTCACATCTCCATCTCTCTATCTCTCCCTCTCTCCTCTGTCTCCCCATCTCCCGCTCTCTTCCTCCCTCTCTCTTCCCTCCCTCTCGACGCCCTCTCTTCATCTCTCCCCCGTCTACGTTTCTCTACCCCCCTCTATCGATGTGCAGAACTGCTTTGTGCCACACGCACTGACCCTTATGAACAAATAAGTAGGGCATTATGGGCATGGGGATGGACTCACTCCCCGTGATAAGCAAAATGTAACATGAATATTGAAATCATAGGGTTGTGCAATGACATTATGTGCAATGCAAAGAGACCTTGGACATTAAGTGGATGTGTAATATTGAGTACATGAGGGGGGGGGGGGGGGGTGCAGTTATGTCATGGAAAAGGGAGGGTTAAGAGTCCTTAAGCTGTCATTTTTGTTTTGTTTTCGTGAATGTGTATGTTTGATGTTATCTCTGGCCTATGACATGTCTTTCATCCTATCCCAGTGTGTTTTCCTGTACGTAAAGCAAATATCTGTAAAAATCTGATGAAAAAGACATATCTTTATCTCTAATCGGTTTCCCTATGTCCTCCTCTCACTCTCCTTCCATCTCCCTCTGTTGCCATGTCCCCCCCCCTCCCTCCCTTCCTCTCTCCACAAAGGAAACAGTTTTCTTGATTCAACACTGCCATCTAGTGGCATCCTGTCACAATACACTTTACATAACGCATATTGATGAGGTTATACTTTGGACATCTGTTCCATCATTTTTTTAAGGCTATTAAAGACTGTTAGATTTCATTAATGACAGATTGGCCCATGTGTTAATGATTTATATGGATCTGCCGCTGATAATCAATGTGATTAATTGAACAAGAGTCACTCATGGAGCAATGCCTTCAGGGTGATTAGACAGCTGTGATTCCTCTAAATGTTTGTTTCATAACCACTTTAAACTTAAGGGAAAATAAAATGCTGGTTTATGTAACACACTGTATATTTTGTGAACTCATACAAACCTTTGTGCAAATAGAGGCATAGCCCTACAATGATGAGGGGATGAAATGCTTGGTCGCATGATCAAATATACTGTATAGTGAGAGACTTATTTTCAGTTTTACAAGGCAGCTCTATTCTCGAGTTATAAAGAAAATATATTCAACAAAACACATAGATGTGTGTATATAGTGTTATTTTATAAATGTAACACATTTTACACAGAGTGTACAAAACTTTAGGAACATCTTCCTTTTGCCCCCAGAACAGCCTCCATATGTCAGAGCATGGACTCTACAAAGAATGTTGAAAACGCTCCACAGGGATGCTGGCTCCAATGTCATGTTGGCTGGATGTCCTTTGGGTGGTAGGTAGTGGATCATTCTTGATATACACTGGAAACTGTTTGAGCGTGAAAAACCCAGCCGCTTTGCAGTTCTTGACACAAACTGGTGTGCTTGGCACCTACTACCATACCCCATTCAAAGGCACTTAAATTGTTTTGTCTTTCCCATTCACCCTTTGAATGGCACAAATACACAATCCATGTCTCAATTGTCTCAAGGCTTAAAAATCCTTCTTTAACCCGTCTCCTCCCTTTCATCTACACTGATTGAAGTGGATTTAACAAGTGGCATCAATAAGGGATCATAGTTTTCACCTGGTTTCACCTGGTCAGTCTATTTCATGGAAAGAGCAGGTGTTCTTAATATTTTGTATACTCAGTGTACATTCCATACACAGGATAATGCCTAGGCCTTGTTAACATCTAGAGTAGCCTATTAATTAATCCAGACTCTAATCAGTAGAAAAACAGTTTAATTTTATAAATACCCCCCTAATACGTAGTTGGTTACATCTACTGTGGTCAAAATGATTTGGGTGTGGTCTATTTTCTCCAATTTCATAAGATGACCACTAGATGAAGCACTGAGTCACATCTCCACCAAAAGTACCCTGTTACTATGCATCTTCCTCTCTCTCATAGACACTGATGCCAGACTCTTGGCACACACTATCCTCCCCTTCACGGTACTGGTATGTATGGAATATTCCAGTACAATGCATGTTGCCACCTCAGCAATTCCAAAACGTTTGATCATGATTTTATTCCATTCCCTTTCAATCATATTTGAGGTTCATCTCTTGTCTGAAATCCAATCAAATCAAACTTTATTTGTCACATGCGCCAAATACCACAGGTGTAGACGTTATCGTGAAATGCTTACTTACAGGCTTTAACCAACAATGCAGATCAAGAAAGAGTTGAGAAAATATATACCAAATAAACAAAAGTAAAAAAATAATAAAAAGTAACACAATAAAATAACAATAACGAGGCTATATACAGGGGGTACTGGTACCGAGTCAGTGTGCGGGGGTACAGGTTAGTCGAGGTCATTTGTACATGTATGTATGTGTAAAGTGACCATGCATATTGTAGATAATAAATATTGAGTAGCAACAGTGTAAAAACAAATGGGGGGGGGGGGGGGTGTAAATAGTACAGGTGGCCATTTGATTAATTGTTCAGCAGTAGAAGCTAGGAGTAGAAGCTGTCAAGGAGCCTTTTGGTCCTAGACTTGGTGCTCTGGTACCGCTTGCCATGCGGTAGCAGAGAGGACAGTTTATACCTTGGGTGACTGGAGTCTTTAGCCATTTTGGGGCTTTCCTCTGACACCGCCTAGTATATAGGTCCTGGGTGGCAGGAAGCTTGGCCCCAGTGATGTACTGGGCTGTATGCAATATCATTTGTAGCTCCTTACGGTCAGATGCCGAGCAGTTGCCTTACAAGGTGGTCATTAACCGGTCAGGATGCTCTCGATGGTGTAGCTGTAGAACTTTTTGAGGATCTGGGGACCCATGCCAAGTCTTTTCTGTCTTTTGAGGGGGGAAAGGTGTTGTCATGCCCTCTTCATGACTGTCTTGGTGTGTTTGGACCATGATAGTTTGTTGGTGATGTGGACACTACGGAACTTGAAAGTCTCGACCCTGCTCCACTACAGCCCCGTCAATGTTAATGGGGGCCTGTTCGGCCCACCTTTTTCTGTAGTGCAAGATCAGCTCCTTTGTCTTGCTCAGTGAGGGAGAGGTTGTCTTGCTCACATTGAGGGAGAGGCTGTTGTCCTGGTACCACACTACCAGGTCTCTGACCTGCTCCCCATTGGCTGTCTCATAATTTTCGGTAATCACGCCTACCACTGTTGTGTCGTCAGCAAACTTAATGATGGGGTTGGAGTCGTGTTTGGCTACGCAGTTATGGGTGAACAGGGAGTACAGGAGGGGACTAAGCACGCACCCCTGGGGGCCCCAGTGTTGATGGTTAGCATGGCAGACGTGTTGTTGCCTAACCTTACTACCCGGGGGCGGCCCGTCAGGAAGTCTAGGATTCCGTTGCAGTGGGAGGTGTTTAGTCCCAGGGTCCTTAGCTTAGTGATGAGCTTTGTGGGCACTAGCTTGTGTTCACTTAGCTTGGTGATGAGCTGTTGTTGAACGCTGAGCTGTAGTCAATGAACAGCATTCTCACATAGGTGTTCCTTTTGTCAGGGTGGAAAAGGGCAGTGAGGAGTGCGATTGAGATTGCGTCATCTGTGGATCTGTTGGGGCAGTATGTGAATTGGAGTGGGTTTAGGGTATCCGGGATGATGCTGTTGATGTGAGCCATGACCAGCCTTTCAAAGCACTTCATGGCTACCGACGTGAGTCAGCAAGTTACCTTCACTTCCTTGGGCACAGGGACTATGGTGGTTTTCTTGAAACATGTTATTACAGACTCTTCGATCAATGTGAATAGGTCTATGCAGATGGTTCCATTGTCACCTTGTGCCATTACTGTGTGTGTCTCCATAAAGGCTTTCTTTATAGAATAGTTTGAGAGTCCTCTCACTACACTATGGTTTTTCTCCCTGTCAGCCCACTTAAGGGAGAAGTAGCATTTTTTACAACCAAGTCTTGATTTTTTTTAAAATATATAAATAGCATGTCATTGAAAGGCCCAGACAACTTTTTTTTGCGATTCCACTTGTTTTTGAGAAACTTACACCAAACAGCTATTCACTTCCTCATCCCCATTGTGCAGTATTGGGCCCCTGAGAAAAACATCAACAAAGCCTAAAAAAACACCCAAAAATACATCCTTTAAGAAATGGCAAAGCTCTCAGTATAGCTCTCACTGCAGGCTAGGAATGTGGGACCAAATACTAAACGTTTGAATAAATTGAACACACTATGAGTGAATTTGCCCAAATACTTATGACACCATCAAATGTGGGGACAAGATAGATAAAGTACTGTCATTTCTAAACATTAAAACAAATGTATAGAAATTCCCCCCCCAAAAGTGCCATTCTGTACTGTTGTCTCACACCGTTGTCACACATATTATAGTATATCTTCTGTAAATTCATCGGGTGTATATACACTACCAGTCAAAATTTTCTAACACCAACACATTCAAGGTGTTTTGTTTATTTTCAATATTTTATACATTGTAGAATAATAGTGATGACTTCAAAACTATGAAATATCACATATGGAATCATGTAGAAACCAAAATAGTGTTAAACAAATCAAAACATATTTTATATTTGAGATTCTTTGAAAAAAGCCACCCTTTGCCTTGATGATAGCCTTGGCATTCTCTCAACCAGCTTCATTAGGTAGTCACCCGGTATGCATTTCAATTAACGGGTGTGCCTTGTTAAAAGTTCATTTGTGGAATTTCTTTCCTTCTTAATGCATTTGAACCAGTCTGTTGTGTTGTGACAAAGTAAGGGGGCATACAGAAGATATCCCTATTTGGTAAAATACCAAGTCCATATTATGGCAAGAACAGCTCAAATAAGAAAAGAGAAATGACAGTCCATCATTACTTTAAAACATGAAGGTCAGTCGATACGAAAAATGTCAAGATCTTTGAAAGTTTCTTCAAGTGCAGTCGCAAAAACCATCAAGCGCTGTGATAACTGGCTCTCATGAGGACCGCCACCGGAATGGATGACCCAGAGTTACCTCTGCTGCAGAGGATAAGATCATTAGAGTTACCAGCCTCAGAAATTGCAGCCCAAATAAATGCTTCACAGAGTTCAAGTAACAGACACATCTCAACATCAACTGTTCAGAGGAGACTGTGTGTATCAGGCCTTCATGGTCGAATTGCTACAAGGAAACCAATACTCAAGGACACCAATAATAACAAGAGACCTGTTTGGTCCTGTTTGGGGTAAGAAACGCAATCAATGGACATTAGACCAGTGGAAATTTGTCCTTTGGTCTGGAGTCCAAGTGGAGATTTTTGGTTCCAATCGCAGTGTCTTTGATCATCTGACAACCGCCGTGTCAAATGATCTCTGCATGTTTATTTCCCACCGTAAAGCATGGAGGAGGAGGTGTTATGGTGTGGGGATGCTTTTCTGGAATTCAAGGCACACTTAACCAGCATGGCTACCACAACATTGTGCAGGAATGCACCATACCATCTGGTTTGGGCTTAGTGGGACTATCATTTGTTTTTCAACAGGACAATGATCCAACACACCTCCAGGCTAAGTATGGGCTATTTTACCAAGAAGGAGAGTTATGGAGTTGCTACATCAGATGACCTTGCCTCCACCTCAACCAAATTGAGATGTTTTGGGATGAGTCAGACCGCAGAGTGAATGAAAAGCAGCCAACAAGTGCTCAGCATGTGGGAACTCCTTCAAGACTTTTGGAAAAGCATTCCAGGTGAAGCTGGTTGAAACGGCTAAGAGTGTGCAAATCTGTCATCAAGACAAAAGGTTGGCTACTTTGAATAATCTAAAATATTAAATATATTTTGATTTGTTTAACACTTTTTTGGTTACTACATGATTCCATGTGTTATTTCATAGTTTTGATGTCTTTACTATTATTCTACGATGTTGAAAAAAGTTAAAATAAAGAAAAACCCTTGAATGACTAGGTGTTCTAAAACATTTGACCGGTAGTGTATGTATGGATTGTATATGAATTACTGTTACTCTGCTATTTGGGATGTTCATTTTGTAAAAAAAAAAAATATTATGTGTGTACATGTTTGATATTTTACTGCATTGCGAGGCGCTAGTAACATAAGCATTTTGGTGCGCCTGCTCTAGCATCTGCCAATAAACTTTGATGTGATTTTTGATTTAGTTCAGAATGCTAATAAATAAACAGTATCCAAGAGATGCCTGAATGAACTTGATTTTCCATCACCAGCTGGCACATCTTTTTGTCTGTTTCTGTTCTTATGTGTTCTTTCAAGACTGAAATCCCTCACACACCTAGACCATGGAAGGGTGCGGTACAGTATGTTGATGGAGAATGTGGTCCTCTGAGGATTTTGTTTTTGGAGAAACATTCGTCACGAGCAACTTAGATCCCCTCTGTATAGGCTACAGTGACATTTCTTCAAGTTCCTGCAACATTTCTTCAAGTTCCTTCTTCACAGTCCTTGATGCTGTCTGATGTTGTAGCATATTTTGATGATTCGTGCCAGAAGGGGGTACAGTTGTTATGCAACTGTAAGAGTCACACTTCCAAGACAGAATTCCTGACAGACCTCATGTTTATGTTAGGTAATATACACAAAATCCATTTGTTCATGGCAGTTGCAATTGTGGTATATGTAGGCCTATAGTTATACAAATTAAGACGCAGACCTGGAGCTTAGTTGCTAATAGTTTATCTCAGAACCTTATTGCATTTAAAATGGCATAAAATGACATTAAATCACAATTTGTTTTTATTGTCACGTGCACTAGTACAGTGAAATGCCTTTCTTGCTTTTTCCCAATAATGCAGTAGTATTAGAAAAAAGTAAAGCGGAACAAAAACACACAGGAAATAGAAATAAGAAGAACACAATATATATATTTATATACACAGGGTAAGTGACAATACCATATGTACAATGTGCAGGGATACTGGAGTGGTAGAGTTAGCTAAATTATAAGGGGGAAGGTGACTCGGCATCAGGATATACGATAAACAGAGCAGCAGCGTAAATGATGATAGTATGTGAGTGTGTGTGTGTGTGTGTGTGTGTGTGTGTGTGTGTGTGTGTGTGTGTGTGTGTGTGTGTGTGTGTGTGTGTGTGTGTGTGTGCCTAGAGTGAGTGTGCATTGTCCAGTGCAACAACAAAAAATAGAAGGATCAATGCAGATAGTCAGTAGCCATTTTGTTAGCTATTTAAGCAGTCTTGTGACTTGGGGATAGAAGCTGTTCAGGGTCCTGTTGGTTCCAGACTTGATGCTCTGGCACCGCTTGCCATGCGGAAGCGGAGAGAATAATCTATGGCTTGGGTGGCTGGAGTCTTTAACAGTTTTCCGGGCCTTCATTTCACACTGGCTGATGGAGAGGTCCTGGATGGCAGGGAGCCTGGCCCCAGTGATGTACTGGGCTGTCCACACCACCCTCTGTAGCGCCATGCAATCGAGGGCAGTGCAGTTGCCATACCAAGCAGTGATGCAGCCAGTCAAGATGCCACCCCCCGACAATCAGCTCCTTAGTGCTACTGATGTTGAAGGAGAGGTTGTTGTCATGGCACCACACTGTCACATCATAGCCAGTGATCAGGCATACCACCGTCATGTCATCAGAAAACTTGGTGATGATCGTGTTGGAGTCATGCATGGCCATGTGGTCATGGGTGAACAGGGGACTATGGTGTTGAACGCTGAGTTGCAGCGAATTAACAACCTCTTACCTAGGTGGGTGAAGGCAGTGGTGAGAGAGCCATTGAGATTGCATTGTCTATGGATCTGTTGGGGAGGTATGCACATTAGAGTGGGTCTAGGCTGTCAGGGATGATGGAGTTGATGTGTGCCATAACCAGCTTTTCAAAGCACTCCATGATTACAGAGATGAGTACTATGAGACGGTAGTCATTGTGGCAGGTAGCCGTAGAGTTCTTGGGAACAGGGAAGCAAAGCAGTCTTGTAGTATAAGCTCTGAAACGAGAACCATTTCTCAACGAAGTGCGTCTTGTTTGATCTCCTGCTTGTATTCAGAAGGCAGGCGTATAGAGTCAGGATCTGATTTGCCAGATGGGGATGAGGGAGAGCCTTGTATGCTTGCTTGTGGGTAGAGTAATAGTGGTCTAGGACTCTATCACCCCTAATGGCGAAGGAGTCGTACTGATGGAATTACTTGTCTTAATGACGTGGAATTAAAATCACAGGCAACAAGGAAAGCAGCCTCTGGGTGCATGGTTTCCTGCTTGTTTATAGCCTTGTACAGTTGGTTAGTGCCAGCTTGTTGTTTATCTTGACCTGAGGTGGAATATATACAGCAGTAACAATAACATATGGAAACTCTCTCGGTAGGTTAGAAGGGTCGACATTTGACCATCAGCTATTCCTAGACAGGAGAACAATAGGTCAAGACTTCCACTGTGCTAGAGTCTGCACACCATTTGTTGTTGATGAAGAGAGAAACCCCTTCCCTTCTCAATTTCCCTGAAACCAACATCTTGTCTGCTCGGGGAATGGCAAATCCATCGAGTTGGATAGCCATGGGGGTAATCTTGTCCTATAGCCATGTTTCAGAAAAGCAGAGAATATATTGCAGTTACGAGAGTCCCTTTGATAGCAAATCCGTGATTAGAGGTCATCCATCTTATTATCAATAGACTGAACATTAGACAACAGAATGGAGGGAAGAGATGGCCGGTTTTTCCTTCACCTTAATTTTACTAGGTTTCCTCTTGGAGAGCCTGAAAATTAGGTCTTAATTACACAAAGAGCCCAGGGCAGATGAGTCAAAGTCGAGGTCTTAGCCGGAATTGAGGTTAGTAACTGCCGATCTGATGTTCAAAAGTACATTTAGTGCAAAAAAAATGAAGATAAACGCTGAAAGACTCGCAAAATAGCAAAGTTGGGTCAGAGCTCGCAACATGGCAGCCATACAGTACTGCACCATCTTCCATGTTCTCTTTTCTGCGTGGGTCATACATTCACAGGAAATTGCACTCAATGCTTGGAATTCGTTTTGTGTTTTCTATGGCATTATTGCAGCATTGGAGAAAACCTTGAGTGCGGCCTCAGATAGAAGTGTGGTGGTTTTCATAGTAGATAAAAACTAAATGTCACTCCAAGTTTCTCTTCCCACTGGGCACATAATGTCATTTTAATGTCGGAATTTGGGTAATATTTGGTTGAGACTTCATTCACCCAATCAAAAAGACAGCCAGAACTTTGTTGAATTCCCAATGTGTTATCACTATTCTATCAACCATTACCAAGCACAGGAAATGTCAAATGTGAATACAATGTCAGATACGTTGTATTTATACAACAACTTAACGTGTTATCACTGTGCTTCATCTAATAGCACAACTAAATGACCTGGATTGCAGTTGAGATTACATTAGTACATAGTGCAAGAGATCAATGATGTTCAACATTCTGTGCTGATTATTATAGCAGTTGTGAAGATCTTCACGAACCTGCAACCTTTGCATGCCATCTTGAAACTGCATGCCTTCTATGATTACATAAGAAGATTTATAGTTACAGTAAGCTAATGTCAAAATGTGGCCATGGATGAATAAATACTGTTAACTTAGTCTGTAAGACAGCCTTACCTTTACTGTATTACAGAAGTATTACTGAATTGTCTTTGGTTGACAACGCAGCCAAATATCAATATTTAAAGGATATCTAACTCTTGCATAGAACAAAAGCTCCAAAAACTCCCAAATACGCCCTTTTAGAATCATACACGTCACTATACTGAGAGTGTCCTCTTCTAAAAGGATCTATTTGGGTGTTGTTGGAGCTTCTGTTCATGTCTTTTGCATGTCCTGACACTGCCAATGAGCAATGATGAAGTGTATCATGGCTGGGGTAAGTTTCTCAAAAACAAGCCACTTCACAAGAAAGTATCCTTCTACAACATTCTATTTCATTAAAAAAATAGAGATGTACTTCGGGAATAGGAACATAATCCTTTAACTTACATGAGATGGAGATTACCTTGAAGATTACATTTGAAATCAACCAAAAATTGAACCTTAGGCCTTGTCTTTTTAGTTTAACCCTGGGATGAATTGAAACATTATCTTTTGATGACTTTGCAAATGCTATAAAGGCCGAAATAGTATCATTGATAACATGACTTAAAAACGATGGTTAGATTAAATTTGCTCTGTTAAACCTACCATTTGCAATGACTTTGATAGAAACTGTAGATATTTTTAGTTATTAAGAGATATCTCAATGTTCATTCTCACAATAGCATACTGGTAGTAGCCAGTGACAAATATAAAATCTAAGCAGCACTGTGCTTTGTTAAAACCCTGGATGGGAGACAAAATTAATAGTTAAAGATCAACTCTCCAGCGGGAGGTGCTGCCCGGACAGTTTTTTTCCTTCTGATAGTGGCTATACCGTTCAATAATTGACATTGTTTTATACATAGGCAAGTCAGTTAAGAACAAATTCTTATTTTCAATGACAGCCTAGGAACTGTGGGTCAAGTGCCTTGTTCAGGGGCAGAATGAAAGAATTTTACCTTGTCAGCTCGGGGATTTGATCTTGCAACCTTTCGGTTACTAGTCCAACAGTCTAACCACTAGGCTACCTGCTGTCTATGTTGAAAATAAGTTACAATAATGACATAATCCTGTGGTTGAAATGTCATGCTCAAAACAACATTTTACGTGATTATATTTTTCAAGTCCAATGCATTTTCCAAATAGAGTCCATGTCCCAACACGTTGAAAAATTACGTTGAAACAACGCTGATTCAACCGATTTGTGCCCAGTGGGTTTATTATTCATAGAAGTACACAGACTAACAATTTGTGTGACACTGTTCTGAAATTACCCCCCTATATATAGTTTATGGGCGATCCATTAAATGCACGCATTCACAGAGGCCTGCATTGGACTTGTGTTGGAATATTTGTGAATTGTATATTTCAATGTCCCCCCCTGACCCTTTATACCGCTTGAGTTAATGGCATTCGTTTGCTTTCTGGCAGCTTTACCACCATCCCTGTCGTGCTCTGTAAACGTGAGCTGGATTACAAGCACTCCTCAGGCCCAGCATCCTTCACTGTCTCACAATGTCTTTGCCAATCCAGCAGGAAACAGCCCGGTCTTGCCAACTCCTACCTACAATAAGAACACTCGACCACAGTGAACAGCCAGCCTCTATCCCTTCTTGCTATCTTGTTCCACAATGACAGAGTGGTGAGGGGGTAAGGAGGGGGTGAATGTGACAGAGGAAGTACAAAGATGCTATGTCTGGAGGCTGTGTTCCCGGCCTGAGTTAGCTTACTACATCACAGAGTTGCTCTCAGGGACTGTGGAAGCTGAGGCAGGAAATGTTCAAGTCCGTCTCCAGAGAATTATGAGGACAAAAAGTCTTTGAAAAAATAATGTTAAAGGGATAGTTCATCAAAATTCCAATTTATATTTGTTATTTTACAGAAAACTCTATGTACAGGGACAGAGTTCAGTCCTCACTTTGGGTTTGTTTAACTAGCCACTGCCACCAACCGCTAGCATTTTCACGATAATCAATGGATGTCAATATACCTTAAATGAGCATGCTCCTGATAGCATTTAAAAAGCACCTCTGCTAAATATAATATTTTCCTAGACCATGCATCACACATTGTGCATTTGGATTTGCCCTTGATAGAAAAAGTATGGCTTTAAATAATCCAAATACATGACTTTGTAATAGTGCAAAATGGATAAATGGTTGCAGAGGGTTGACTAAAGGGACAATGACGACTGTTATAACGGTGATGTGTGCACGGCGTCTACGCGGTCATCGATCATTTCATCCGTCTTCTCGACAAATGACTGACTATGTTCGGTTCAAATCTAATTACCCTCATTGTAGTCAACACTCAATGCATTTTAATGGCGCGCGAAAAAGAAGAACAGTCAACAACAAAAGAGCCTGAATATTTAGGTGTGTTTGCATAACTATCCCAGAAGGGGGCGACCATGTACCACGGCTGGTTTTGAAATGGTGGTCCCAAATAGTTGTTTTATGTCACTGATAAAACAGTATGCAACTAGAATACACAGAACATTATAAGGTAAAAACCGTGCCACTTTTGCATAGTTCTAATGGAATAGACATGGAGGCATGCTACTTGTATCGGCATTGGCATTTGCAGATTTCCTATTTTAACTCAACAGAGGAAAACGCGACTATATGGTATTGTGGAAATACATTGCAGCAGAAACCTAAACATCCTGGTGAACGATTATACGTGGTATTGTTGGAGATTTGCTAATTATGGTAATCCTGAGAAATATGTATTTCCATGTTATTTTCTTCATAGGCGGATAGGACATGTTTTCATTGTTTTGATGAGACCAAAAGTTCAGTTACCTGTCCTCTCTTAACAATCTTGAACATTTCAAGATCAAAAGACTAGGAAACATACTAGGAGGCATCAGTATGAAGTACACCTACACTAATCAAACGCACGAGACTGAATTGTTGCACACCAAAACACAGAGCTCTTCAACAGCCTTATTGTACAGCCCAGATGGTAGGATCCATTTTACTGCAATCCAGCTATAATCTCAGAGTTAGTGGAGAAAGTTAAAACACATAGTCTTTTAGCATCATCAAAGAGAACGTAGCTTGGGTTTTTCAGTGTGAGAAGCTGGCGCTCTGTTTGCCTTTTCAATTGGACAGAAAGCAGACGGATAAGCAGCTGAGCATCACAAGAACCAGCAGTGAAAGGAAGAAGACAGTTGCTGTGTAAGTTAACTCTCATTTCAACTCTCCATTTCATAGCCAGCATATGCGCCATAACTCCAGGAAAGAAGAAGATAGTATCTCGGGGGAGCAGGACAGAAGTAAATTACTCCAGGATAGCATCCCAGATGGCACTATATCGCATAGGGCTGTGGTCAAAAGCAGTGAATTAAGGTACTATTTGGGACGCAACCCAGTTTAAGAGTCAGAAACACACACCCAAACCATCTAAAATAATTATTTTAGAATAATGACTGAATAATGTACGTGGCATATTGTGTGCTTAAGTGTCGCTTAGAGGACAACCCTGGCTATAAATGACCTCCATTGAGTTAGTATACCCACAAGGTTTATCCATTCACATTTCATGATAGGCTACACATATACATAGTACAACGCACAAGATCATGCAGGGATATCAGTTGGTAGTTATGGACAAGTACCTGGTTAATGTACTTCCTGTGTTGAATGAGGACAGGTGTCCACACAACATCCGTCTGCATTCTACAGAGACTCGCCATGTAAATGTAGCTCACACTGCACCGTGGAACCCAAATCCAGTGTGATGCTGGACAACACACTGAGGATCGCTGGTTCCATTTAATGGCATTGGAACGCACCCGTGTGTAGGTTTAACTCCACCAACGAGATTTACTTTCCCTGTGACCTAAAATCCAGTTCAGCACAGAACAAACACATTGCGCTTTGCTGATTCCTTCTCCAATCGTGGGTGTTTCTGTGTGTTTAAGTCGTGCCTACCGTGCTGTGCTCATACTCTATGTGTGCATCACTCTGCATTTGCTAATTACAATACTGAATGACTCAGAGTATGAAAAGACAAGCCTCGGTCCCCAATTGTATTACAGAGGATGACCTGTGTGTGTGTGTGTGTGTGTGTGTGTGTGTTTCAACAGGGGAGAGGTTTGTGTAGTAGTGGATAGGGAGAGCATGTGTGTGTGTGTAAGTGTAAAACAGTGTTTGCCAGTTGTTGTGTGCACACACACTCACAAGCAATTATGTTGTCAACCCTGTTTTGTCCGAGTTTTAAATCGACATTCAATTGGAGATATGGAGGCCAGATAACATTGCCATAGGAACAGTGCCTGTGCATATGTGTGTTCCTGTGTGTATTCTTTGAAAGGGGATTAACGTCAGTAAATTAATTCAGTAGAGTCAAACAGTATTTTCAGTACACTGTGGATTAATCTGGATTTAAGCACTTAAACATGTATAGGTCTTGTTGAGGGTAGAAAGACGAGAAAAATGCTTTCTCTACAGTCCTTTGCCGCCCAGTTGCCCTTGTGGGATAAAAAAAAAAGACGCTAGCCACACTGTGGGATGTTTGCCAACCAGAGATAAGCTTGGGAGAAATGAGCCCCAAACCATGGCCTAGTCACTGAAGGTATAATGCAGTATTTCTCCTCTAGTGAAGCAAAGCTTATCCAGTCTTTCCCCATGACAGATGTTCCAAGTCAATTGAGAGGTGGTTAAAGTGGAGACCGCAGCAAGTGTAAAATTGGACATTTGAGCATGGGTGTCCCCTAAGTCTCCCAGAATATGCTGCACAGCGTTGCATGAAATGAAGAAATTGCGGGGGAATAAAAAATAAAACGTCCATACGGTGGGTTGAGAAGGTTTTAAAGTTCTACTTGAGGATTTTCAGCAACTCATCCCGTCTTCCCATGTATGGTAGTGAACCTCTTTCCTCTCCAGTGCACTTTATTTGTGTCAATACCATCACCCGGCCTTTGTAGCGCTCTAAACTGTTTCCACATCCTGTGGACAAACTGAAAACACGCTCTTCTTAACAGCCACAGCTTCAGAAGTCAGCTAGTTTGTTGTGGCATAGGAATAATCACCGTGGGTCAGTACTGGTGGCCTGGAATGATGGCTCTGTGTCTAGACTGACCGCCTCTCTGTGACAAATCTCACCAGTTGAAATCACAGTTATGCATGCGTGAGCCAATACCCCCGGGGGCAGACGATCAGCTCCTCTTCATCAAGATGCTAAAGATGATACCGAGCATTTTTCTTCATCGGGATGCTAAAGATGATACCGATCAACGTGCTCGTCCACGTATTGCTACTTCATTATTCTCACCCTCGCCTCCCCACCAGAACCCTGCCTTATCAGCACCCGACATAGGGAATTAATTCAGAACATTTCATTCCTCACATGAACGCTTTGCGGCAGGGCCTGACATAATAGTCTCACTTCCACTCGGGTAGCACCGAAGCGGCCCGCAGGAGAAAATACTGCTCCACCTCCCTGCACTGAGCTAAAGCAGAGCCCCGGATGGTCCCGACACACAATACTCCTCTCCTTCAGCCTAATTGACTAGATGTCCCATGCCATCACAATCAGTGTGAATGTGAAACAACACAAGGAATGATAACTTTATCACTTGCGCAACTCCCAACAGGAATAGTATAAATACTGTATACCCTGTATATAGCCTCATTATTATTATCTTATTGTGTAATTTTTCTTAAATATTTTTACTTCAGTTTATTTTGTAAATATTTTCTTAAAACTGAATTGTTGGTTAAGGGAATTTCATGGTAAGGTAATACCTGTTGTATTTGGTGAATATGACAAATACAATTCGATTTGATTTGAATACAAGAATGTATTTTATTTTGTTATATTTAATTATCCAATTACATTTGCCTTGTTTCTCCTTTTCGAACCACTTTTTCCCCCTCATAACTGTGAGCTACTGGGACCTCGACTCATTCCTACTAAGTAGTAGAACAGACGATCAGCCACTTAGTCCAACATGGTCATAACGGAAGGTTAAAAATGAACTTCATGTACCTGTTCCCCTCATGTCCTCACTGTTAGAGGTTTCAACACGAAACCTACTTTATAATTCCAATCATCTATACACTACGTGTCACACACTGAGGGGTTTAAAGGACTTTCCCATAGTTGGAACTGTTCTCCATCCTCCCAGTTGTTTTGGATCCCAGCTTTCCATTTGGAAAGACAACCCTTTTATAACCATGACACAGCTAAATGTTCAGGAGCCACCGGACTTAGCAAGGGACCAGAATCCATGATTAATAATCCACCAGCTGTTCTAAGCACTAGGCACATGCGTATTTCACAGGAATAACCAGTGACCATAACCAGAAGACCATAACCAGAAGACCGTTAAGAAATTGGATAGAGAATCAGCATCCATAAAGTGATGTGAACTTCTTCTTCTCTCTTTTTTTGGGGGGGCACGTCATGCTTCACCAGAGCGCTCCTCTGTTGCTAAGGCCCCCGGATGCATAATTGGGAAAATACAAAAGGGCTCATTTCTCCGAGTGCTCTCAGGACTATTTCTTGATTATAAGTTAACACGCGCACAACACAATATGTCGACTCAGCCAGTGACGTCTTGGGGAGTAATTATTTCCAAGAGCCTAATAAAGGTTAGCACGCCTGATTATTCACTGTAATTAAATGCATCCTTGACCCTGCACCACATTAAAACCGTACTAATATGAACGCAACATGCAACAATTGCAACAATTTGACTGAGTAACGGTTCATATTAGGATATCAGTCAATTGAAATAAATAAATTAGGCCCTACTCTATGGATTTCACATGACTGGGCATAGGTGCAGCCTATGCCCTCTCAGGCCCACCCATGGCTGCACCCCTGCCCAGTCATGTCAAATCCAGCGTTTAGTGCCTTGTTTATTTCAATTGACTGATTTCCTTATATGAACTGTGGGAGCCAGGCCCAGCCAATCAGAATGAGTTTTTCCCCCACAAAAGGGCTTTATTACTGACATAAATGCTCCTCAGTTTCATCAGCTGTCCGGGTGGCGATCCCGCAGGTAAAGAAGCTAGATGTTGGGGTCCTGGACTGGCGGGGTTACACATGGTCTCAGGTTGTGAGGCTGGTTGGAGGCACTGCCAAATTCCCTGAAACAACATTGGAGGCGGCATATGGTAGAGAAATAAACATTACATTCTCTGGCAAGAGCTCTGGTGGACATCCCTATAGTCAGCATTTCACACTCCCTCAAAACTTGAGACATCTGTGGCATTGTATTTTATGACAAAACTGCACATTTTAGTGGCCTTTTATAGTCCCCAGCAGGTGCACCTGTGTAATGATCATGCTGTTTAATCAGCTTCTAGATATGCCACAACTGTCAGGTGGATGGATTTTCTCGGCAAAGGAGAAATGCTCACTAAACATTGATGTAAACAAATTTGTTCACAAAATATGAGAGAAATTAGCTTTTTGTGTATGGAACATTCTCGGATATTTAATGTCAGCTCATGAAACATGGGACCAACACTTTACATGTTGTGTTTATATATTTTCTCAGTATATATTGTACATTAAAAACCTACTGCACTATACTATACGATACTTAAGCAATAAGGCCCGAGGAGGTGTGGTATATGGCCAATATACCCCGGCTAAGGACTATGCACTGGACACAGACCTTACCCGTGGTATATTGGCAATATTCCACAAACTCCCGAGGTGCCTTATTGCTTTTATAAACTGGTTTCCAAACAAATTAGAGCAGTAAAAATAAATGTTTTGTCATACCCGTGGTATATGGTCTCACCAATCAGCATTCAGGGCTCCATTCACCCAGTTTATAATATACTATATTGTACTACAGAACAGGCTATTACACTTTTACAACATCATACTGCATTCTCAAGTCATTTTAACCTCAGGATAAAGGATAAAGGATATTGAGTTCCAGTAAAACAACCACTCTCAAAGATTGCCATGAAAAGACAATTCACCCCTAGGTAGAGATCTCATGCCTTTATGTTCTTCAAACTGTTAGTGGATCCACCTTGCTTGTCCTAAGAGGAAATTATCCAGATGCATAACATCAGCACAATCTCAAAGTCTGCCCATCTTCAAAAAAATACAGTAAAATGTGTTTTGATGCTTTCCGCTTGTCATTCAAAATCACAAGAGCAGAGCTCTACAAAGACAAGAACTGTGAGGAAGAAACGCCTCGAGCGCACAGCAGGAGATTGTTGATGGGTTGAATGTGTCTTGTGTACAGCAGATGGTCTGGGGATTTCTGGAGATGACAGAAACTGCAAGACCATTGTACTGTAGCTAACTGGATGGTCATATCTTGGGGAAAGATTTCTCTTTTAACTTACAACCTAAAAAACAAAGTGAGCCACCAAAAGAGTTTGTACAGTTGAAGTCATTGTGTACAGTTGAATTCGGAAGTTTACATACACTTAGGTTGGAGTCATTAAAACACGTTTTTCAACCACTACACAACTTTCTTGTTAACAAACTATATTTTTGGCAAGTCCGTTAGGACACCTACTTTGTGCATATCACAGATATTTTTTCCAACCATTTTTTCCAGACTGATAATTTCAATTATAATTCACTGTATCACAATTCCAGTGGGTCAGAAGTTTACATACACTAAGTTGACTGTGCCTTTAAAAAACTTGGACAATTCCAGAAAATGATGTCATGGCTTTAGAAGCTTCTGATAGGCTAAATGACATAATTTGAGACAATTGAAGGTATACCTGTGGATATATTTCAAGGCCTACCTTCAAACTCAGTGACTCTTTGCTTCACATCATGGGAAAATCAAAATAAAACAGCCAAGACCTCAGAAAACAAATTGTAGGCCTCTGGTTCATCCTTGGGAGCAATTTTCAAACACCTGAAGGTACCACGTTCATCTGTACAAACAATAGTACGCAAGTATAAACATCATGGGACCACACAGCCATCATACCGCTCAGGAAAGAGATGCATTCTGTCTCCTAGAGATGAACGTACTTTGGTGCGAAAAGTGCAAATCAATCCCAGAACAACAGCAAAGGACGTTGTGAAGATACTGAAGGAAACAGGTACAAAAGTATCTATATCCACAGTAAAACGAGTACTATATCAACATAACCTGAAAGGCCGCTCAGCAGGGAATAAGCCACTGCTCCAAAACCTCCATAAAAAAGCCAGACCTCTGGTCTGATGAAACACATAGAACTGTTTGGCCATAATTACCATCTTTATGTTTGGAGGAAACGGGGAGGCACCATCGCAGCCGTGAAGCACGGGGGTTGCAGCATCATGTTGTGGTGGTGCATTGCTGCAGAAGGGACTGGTGCATTTCACAAAATAGATGGCTGCATGGGGTAGGAAAATTACGTGGATTTATTGAAGCAACATCTCAAGACATCAGTCAGGAAGTTAAAGCTTGGTCACAAATAGTTCTTCCAAATGGACATCGACCCCAAGCATACTTCCAAAGTTGTGGCAAAATGGCTTAAGGACAACAAAGTCAAGGTATTGGAGTGGCCATCACAAGCCCTGACCTCAATCCTATAGAAAATGTGTAGGCAGAACGGAAAAAGCATGTGCGTGCAAGGAGGCCTACAAACCTGACTCAGTTACACCAGCTCTGTCAGGAAGAATGGGCCAAAATTCACCCAACTTATTGTGGGAAGGTTGTGGAAGGCTATCCTTAACATTTGACCCAAGTTAAACAATTTAAAGGTAGTGCTATCAAATACTAATTGAGTGTATGTAAACTTCTGACCCACTGGGGTGTGATGTGATGAAAGAAATAAAAGCTGAAATAAATCATTCAGAATAGCAAGGCAAACACGGCACCTCTAGGTAAACCGATACAGGAGCAGACACAGTGTCTAACAACCTCATCTTTACAGTAACCGGCACCAGTGCAGAGCACACACTTTACTCGTGAACACTACTTTGTCAAGCGTCGTCAGTGCCATTGTTAAGACTGTGAAATGTCACCTTCAAAGGGTTCCTAGTCCAACATACTATTGTTCTCAGGGGCTGAAGCATAGCATTTGCCTGAGGCAGGGAAATGAGGTTCTACTTTGGATTCTCTGTGATTAAGTGTTGTGCAGACAGATCCCCACCCCACCCTTACCTTCATGCACTCTGGCTTTCCTTCATGAAAAACATCAACATGACGTACTGAACACCTAATTATAGTTTCGCACGAGTGTTTTGTTGTCCAAATAAGTACGTATGATGTATAACAAAGGTTGCTGTGGTTAAACAGGTGTTTCTGGACCGAGTAGTGGTTTGTACAGTATATCATTTTTAAGTGAGGTAATTCCACTTAGTGTTGTCTAGATCTGATAACCTTATGGGTCTATAGGAGTGCAACACTGATGTTACAATACTGAAATGCATCAGGCCCTCAAAAAAACAAGTCTAGTCGTTTACAGAGATAGTTAAATGTAATGTATTACCCTTTGGATTCATTCTCTAACAGCCAGTCCTAACTTAGATTTGCAATGCTTTGAAATGTGTTTCCATGGCAGTGGGTGGAATATAGAGACAGTAGGGAAAGTGTGACCTCAGGGAAATGACATGCTTTCTACCACGCTACCTTTCTCTTGGCAGTATGTGCGGCAGGTCAGGGGTGGGAGGGCAAAGGGGAAATATAGGGAAGTGAACTGTCTTTAACGGCCTGCATTGTTCTCTCTGGGGTTTAAGATTTCTAGTTTCTCCCTGACACTACGTAAATGAGGACTGGCTATATTCAACAATGGAACATAAAAGGACTAATAACGAGGGATGTTTCTATTGCAAATTAATTGAGTTGGGGATATGGTTACGCTTTGGGGTTTTCTTCAATTGGTCTTACTGGTGCTGCTATTTTTGGTAGTTGTCATAGCCATGAGTCAATGTATACATTCTTGCATTGTAGAGCTCAGGGCACATCTTTCCTAATGTGGCATGGCCTCCTATTGTAAATAAACAAAGACCCAAGGTGTGCATGGGTGTCTGAGGCCCACAGACTGATGTGCAGAGAGAGTACAGTGGGCGGTAATACATATCATATATGCATAGTATACATACCGCCCATGCAAACTCATAGTAAGACTGTGCAATTAGCCCATTAAATTACTAATTTGACTCCATAAGATCAATGGCAATATGCAAGAACACCATAGTTGAGTTACAATAATAAGAAATTAAATATTGTCTATTTACATCTGTATTTAATTACTTTTTTCAAATCAATGGATTCAGATACAATACATACTAACAAGCAAGAGAGAGAGAGAGAGAGAGAGAGAGAGAGAGAGAGAGAGAGAGAGAGAGAGAGAGAGAGAGAGAGAGAGAGAGAGAGAGAGAGAGAGAGAGAGAGAGAGAGAGAGAGAGAGAGAGAGAGAGAGAGAGAGAGAGAGAGAGAGAGAGAGAGAGAGAGAGAGAATGGCTCATTAGAAAGAAAGGTGAGGAACATAAGAGAAAGAGCAATCAAGTTGTTTGGATTCAGAATTGGAGATGTTGACCAATATCATGATGGTAAAGTTAACCTCCAATCAGATATCAGACCTAAAGTATGTTAGCACAACATAACCTATGCTTCACTTCGGGGGATGGGTTGCCCTACAGGAGTGTATTAAGAGAAATGCTTAATTTGAGCTTGTTAAACGCAGTAGTGAAGTCCTGCATCACATGAAGACATCCTTACTTGACAATGTTTTGGCATATGAGTGCAGGACTTGACATGTCAGTAAAATAGAGTACCATTGAGTTATGAAGGGTTCTGTTAGGTATGATACTGTACATCATACTAAATGGGCTTTTAGGTTTTCATTAGGTTGGTGCACTAAATGACAGAGACAATGTAATGTCTTCCTGTAGTCGGTAAAATAGAGTACCATTGAGTTATGAAAGGTTCTGTTAGGTATGATACTGTACATCATGCTAAATGGGCTTTTTGGTTTTCATTAGGTTGGTGCACTAAATGACAGAGACAATGTAATGTCTTCCTGTAGTCGATGCTATCAGTCGAAAAGTGTATGACAGAACATGGAGAGTACTGTGCCTATGAATATAAGCTACATCAGGGTTGTGATCCAAATTGCACCCTATTCCCTATATAGTGCCTTACTTTGTAGTAAGTAAGTACTGCAAGTCCTGCCTCTCCCATCTCCTCATTGGTTTATAGCTGCAGGTACCCACATGCCATATCCTCATTGGTTATACCAACGTGGGTGATTGAAAGTCGAAATGTTTTGCCGGTTGTCGTAGTAAAAGTGTAGATGCCAATCACCATATAAGTTCAAAGATGAAAAAGCCTGGAAGGAGGAGAGATGACTAGAAACTATTCGGTTGGCCGTTTTAGGTACGGATTAATTGTCGGAGTAGAGGACCTTGTGCATTTCAGGTAAAATAACAACTCAATGTTTATATCACAGGACAAATTAGCTAGCAAGTGCAAGCTAACTAGCTAAATTGCCATACATGTTTAAATATTTTTGACCTGTCCACAAATTCATGTCATTGGTTCAGTTTGTTTTGATATTTTAACCTGCGTGTTGTGATTGCCTTTGGTGTTTGGGTTCCGTGTTAGATGCTATTTGGGATTAAAAAAACTGTTTCTTGGAATTCAGGCCCTGACAGTTGAGACATGGATTGTTTATGTGTGTGTTACGCATGCCTTTGGAGGAGGGAACGCAACACCCTGCTACAACTCAACTCCCAGTGGAGTAAAAAAAGGTATGTGATTGTAGGTGCTGGTAAGGATGAAAGAGGCAGAGAATATGACCATTTACAGGGAATTTATTCTTCCTTCACATGGTAAGGTGGGGAAAAGGGGCTGGATGGAACCAAAGCAAAGAAAGTAAAAGTTAAAGTTCCCCCTCTCCTACCTTACCTGCCGATCCACTGGTTACCTATTCTTAGCACCACCTGACGCGCTAACCAAAATACAAGGGGTGGTCTGCCCAGGTCTTACCTAGTGTGCATAGACAGAGTAAATACCACGGGTATATGCATGCTCGCAGGCCTCATTCCTAAACACTCCTAAGGTGCCCCTCCCCCCCCACCCCGGGAACAAAGGAAACAGAATAATTCACCAAACTTAGTGACCACTTTAAATAAACCTACGGCATACACATACAGTTGAGGTCGGAAGTTAACATACACCTTAGCCAGATACGTTTAAACTCAGTTTTTCACAATTCTTGACATTTAATCGTAGTAAGAATTCACTGTCTTAGGTCAGTTAGAGTCACCACTTTATTTTAAGAATGTGAAATTTCAGAATAATAGTAGAGAGAATGATTTATTTCAGCTTTTATTTCTTTCATCACATTCCCAGTGGGTCAGATGTTTACATAGAGTCAAATAGTATTTGGTAGCATTTCCTTTAGATTGCTTAACTTGGGTCAAACGTTACGGATAGCCTTCCACAACCTTCCCACAATAAGTCGGGTGAATAATGACCCATTCCTCCTGACAGAGCTGGTGTAACTGAGTCAAGTTTGTAGGCCTCCTTGCTCGCACACGCTTTTTCAGTACTGCCCATAAATATTCTATAGGATTGAGGTCAGGGCTTTGTGATGGCCACTCCAATACCTTGACTTTGTTGTCCTTAAGCCATTTTGCCACAACTTTGGAAGTATGCATGGGGTCATCGTCCATTTGGAAGAACCATTTGTGACCAAGCTTTAACTTCCTGACTGATGTCTTGAGATGTTGCTTCAATATATCCACACAATTGTCCTTCCTCATGGTGCCATCTATTTTGTGAAGGGCACCAGTCCCTCCTTTAGCAAAGTACCCCCACATCATGATGCTGTACCCCCGTATTCCATAGTTGGGATGGTGTTCTTCGGCTTGCAAGCCTCCCCCTTTTTCCTCCAAACATAACGATGGTCGTTATGGCCAAACAGATCTATGTGTTTCATCAGACCAGAGGACATTTCTCCAAAAAGTACAATCTTTGTCCCCATGTGCAGTTGCAAACCATAGTCTGGCTTTTTTATGGCGGTTTTGGAGCAGTGGCTTCTTTCTTGCTGAGCGGCTTTTCAGGTTATGTCGATTTAGGACTTGTTTGACTGTGGATATAGATACTTTGTACCTGTTTCCTCCAGCATCTTCACAAGGTCCTTTGCTGTTGTTCTGGGATTGATTTGCACTTTTCGCACCAAAGTACGTTCTGTACATAGTCTATCAGTAAATAGCCCACTCAATTTTACCTACCTCTTCCCCATACTGTTTATATTTATTTACTTTTCTGCTCTTTTGCACACCCATATCTCTACCTGTACATGACCATCTGATCATTTATCACTCCAGTGTTAATCTGCAAAATTGTAATTATTCACCTACCTCCTCATGCCTTTTGCACACAATGTATAGAGACTCTCTTTTTTAATGATTTTGTTTTCTACTGTGTTATTGACATGTTAATTGTTTACTCCATGTGTAACTCTGTGTTGTTGTCTGTTCACACTGCTATGCTTTATCTTGGCCAGGTCGCAGTTGCAAATGAGAACTTGTTCTCAACTAGCCTACCTGGTTAAATAAAGGTGAAATTAAAAAAATAAAAAAAATATCTAGGAGACCGAACTCGTCTTCCTTGAGCGGTATGATGGCTGTGTGGTCCTATGGTGTTTATACTTGTTTGTGCATTTGGAAATTGCTCCCAATGATGAACCAGAGTTTTGGAGGGCTACAATTATTTTCTGAGATCTTGGCTGATTTCTTTAGATTTTCCCATGATGTCAAACAAAGAGGCAGAGAGTTTGAAGGCAGGCCTTGAAATACATCCACAGGTACATCTCCAATTGATTCAAATGATGTCAATTAGCCTATCAGAAGTTTCTAAAGCCATGACATAATTTTCTGGTATTTTCCAAGCTGTTTAAATGCACATTCAACTTAGTGCATGTAAACTTCTGACCCACTGTAATTGTGATACAGTGAATTATAAGTGAAATAATCTGTCTGTAAACAATGTCCTAACCGACTTGCCAAAACTATAGTTTGTTAACAAGAAATGTGTGGAGTGCTTGAAAAATGAGTTTTAATGACTCAACTGTACCTCTGCAGGAGCAGCTACAAAATACTTCACAACACTTTCTGACCAACAACCAATACAGCACATACAAAGTAGCTCCCTCTCCTAACAAATGAACACTGGCTTTTCAAGCTGCAGAAGGAGTAATTGCAGTGCCAGCTGTTTCCCCTGACCAGAGGGCGGGGTTAGAGGGTGAATGGGCAAGACAAAAGATTTAAGTGCCTTTGAACAGGGTATGGTAGTACAGTAGGTACCAGGTGAACCGGTTTGAGTGTGTCAAGAATTGCAACGCTGCTGGGTTCTTCACACACAACAGTACCGTGTGTATCAAGAATAGTCCACCAGCCAAAGGACATCCAGCCAACTTGACATAACTGAGGGAAGCATTCGAGTCATCATGGGCCAGCATCCCTATAGAAAGCTTTCGACACCTTGTAGAGTCCATGCCCCGATGACTTGAGGCTGTTTTGAGGTCAAAAGCAGGTGCAACTGAAGATTACGAAGGTGTTCTTAATGCATTGTGCACTCAGTGTATGTTCTTCCACCTCAGACCACGTGCTGTATATATGTCATTCTATCTCAGACTACATACTGTGTATATGTTATTCCACCTCAGACTACATACTGTATATATGTTATTCCACCTCATACTGCACACTTTATAGATGCTATTCTACCTCAGACTACATACTGTAGATATGTTCTTCCACTGTAAATGACGAACAGGCAGAATACCCTTATACCACCCTTCACATTTAATGACAGGGAGTGAGAAGTGAGGAATGAGAAGTATAAAGAACAGAAAGCAAAAACAGCTGTCTGGCAGTTACCACATCAGAGCCCAGTGTCATACCATAATTCCAAATGAGGAATTGGTTTGAGGTGGCCTTCTGGAAATCAGGAAGTGTGGGAGAGAAAGAAAAGCTTTTAGATTAACGGTGACATTTTCCCTCTTATACCAAGTTTGGGATGTGTGCAGCGAGGATGGGAGTATTTCAAGCCATGGTGGCATGCTTTGGTCGGACACCATTCCTGATAATGCCAATGATGTAGTGGTTTAAATCTTCTGACATTGCGAGGTGATATGAGCAACTGTGCAGTGTGGATATACCTTCATGTTTCCTTCACTTATTATATCTTTATTTTTTTACCTGTGCTTTGTGCCATACACATATTCTAGGTACAAATACTGTATTACAGAACACAGCCAACCATATGTTAAGCACCGATTGACATTTCACGAACACACCCCGGGACACGTCGGTATCTTCTTCACAGGAAAGGACTTTAAGTACAGTGGTTCCTCCTTTAAAAGTTGTGCCATTCTGCGGCACACCTTGCTGGCTGCTGCAGCATTCTGTGGCGCGTTGTCTATTTTTCTGCCATTTTTTCTGTTAATGCAAGTTATTGCTAGTTGAGAAGCATTTGATAGTCTTCCGTATTGGCATTAACAGGTCATTTAAAACCTTTTTTGTAATAACATAGTATATGGGATTGATTTTCAGAAATATGGCTTAAGTAATTTGACTAATTTTTGGGTGTTAAGATTCAGAGAAAAAAAATAAATGGAATGGAATGGAAAATATGGCACTGTACAATGGGAGGATGACGTGACTCTCTGCAAATAATAACATTTAGAGATTTGGAGGACTCTAAATTAATATCTATGGGGCATTTTAGGTTAGATATTCTCAGATATTTTCACAGATCCTAAGGGGCTTTTATATAATTCTAAATTAATAAATAATAATAATAATAATAATCGATTTGTTTTAAATTTGTTTAAATTCTTTTTAATTTAATCTATAGTGAGTGAGAAAAAGGCAATTACTGTAGACATTTTCACTAATGTGTAAATAAAGCCAGTTTGTTACTTAGAATTATTTATTTCTGGAGCCCCCTAACTTGATTATTTAGCAGACATCACTTGCTTATATTCAGTCAACACATATCTTAAGAATATCATGGAATATTTGAACAAATAATTCGTTATGGAGCCATAACTAAATAAACATCAGCATTTTGAAAGAGTATTTTTATCATTATTTTATTAACGAAAGCATGAAGATGCTGATGAAGAAATACAACACTGTAGTGTATGCTTTTACATTTGGATAATAAGGCATTTAAAGCCTTTTGAAGATGGAAGCCACCTGCATTTGTTTTATAGGCTTACTGTGCAGTCTGACAAGTAAACATAGCATACAGTACATGCTGTAGTAAACATGGGAAAGTGGCTAATTCCTTACATAAGGGAGAGCAGGCCATGTTCAGACTTTCTTGGTGACCTCAAGTGCTCCTTCATTCTGTCTTTAATGTTTTTTTGGGTTGCATCAGTCATGGTCGAAAACTTCTGAGACACAGTATTAATGATGAACACCCGGAGGGTCACTGGTAAGCCACATTTGCCTCGGGATCCATCCCAGTTTGTATTCTGTGCCCACTCGTGGTATCTCTCTTCGGTTACACATCCTTGGAATAGCAGAACAGCATAACGGTCCGGGTGGCCCTAGCTGTGCCTGGTGAGCAGTTGGTCAATTTCTGTTGAGAGAAAAGGAATGGAAATGTCAGGGTGAACCGACGACCTGACGAACCCGCCACGTATGTTGACTCTGCCTGTCGGAGGTGGTGTTCCAGAGCTCACAGGTGTGCCTGGCATGGATTGTGACTCCATCTCGTTCCCCTCCCTTTTAAACACGTCATTCTCCACCTGACACATTTTAAGAATCTAGCTTAACTAACTGCTTTCATGGCAACCATGCATTGTTTTTCGGTGCGGCCCATTGTACAGCCCTTTGTCCACTATTGTAAAAAAAACACAGCATCTTGTTTACATTCTTTATTGTGTCACACTTAATTTGTATCTACCTTTCCAATTACTTTTAACGTTTGGGATTTACAAATGTGGGCTTTAATTAGTAATTACATTGTTTTAGTTTGAACGTGCAGACTTTTTTCTTTAAATGATTGTTTTATGTAGGATGCTACATTTTAGCCAGTTGCAATTGTAAGTAGGTCCATTGAAATAACATCAAATTGATCAGAAATACAGTGTAGATATGGTTAATGTTGTAAATGACTATTGTAGCTGAACATTTTTTATGGAATATCTACATAGGCGTACAGAGGCCAATTATCAGCAACCACCACGCCTGTGTTCCAATGGCACATTGTGTTAGCTAATCCAAGTTAATCATTTTAAAAGGCTAATTGATCATTAGAAAACCCTTTTGGAATTATGTTAGCACAGCTGAAAACTTTTGTTCTGATTAAAGAGGCAAAGAAACTGTCATTCTTTGGATTAGTTGAGAATCTGGAGCATCATCATTTGTGGGTTTGATTACAGGCTCAAAATGGCCATAAACAAATAACTTTCTTCAGATACTCGTCAGTCTACTCTTGTTCTGAGAAATGAAGGCTATTCCATGGTCAGGAACTACAGGAAACGTATGATCTCTGTAATTGCAAACAAAGTTTTCTGTAACCAAATATTAAGTTCTGCTTTTCTGATGTATCAAATACTTATGTCATGCAATAAAATGCAAATTAATGACTTAAAAATCAAACAATGTGATATTCTGGATTTTTTTTTTGCCCATCCTGCTACACTTGTGAAAAGCTAATAATAATACTTTTCCCCCTTTCCACACAAAGATTCCAATTGATAGTGTTCATAGCCACAATCGGCCCCAACCCCAATGAATACATTTGGGCACCGTCGATAGCGTGCTGGACTTCGGGCTAGAATGTTGAGGGTTCGAAACCTGCTCCATGCTTGTTTCATTAGATTATTATGCCGGTCTCAGAGCAAATAGCTCGCTTGTGGGCGTGCTGGCAGGATGTACTGTTTTTTATTCTGTATACATGAATTACAAATCAGCCTTTACTTAAATCATGTTTCTAGTCTATTGCATAGATACAATGTGTAATCATTGATGTCCCAGGAGCAGGAGTGGTAAACACTGTTGAAGTGTATCATTGTAATACATACATGCAGACAAAGCATCATTCAAATAATTGAGTTTGATAAACCTGGTATTGGATATGACTGAAATAAACTTGCTAAATAGCGATTTTCGTAAATTAACTTTACGACAAAAAATATGCACAATCGTTTGTCTCTATATTAACTAACATATTCCTCTCAATTGTATTTGTTTTGCTTGACTCGTTATAACGTTATAATTACTTAAATTTGCTTCCACCATAATCTTTTGTCAGCCATCTTTGCTGAAGAAAGTCACGAGGGACGGGTGGCTCACGTCAAATTCGTCATTGGAACCACTCGATATGATTGGTCATATAAAAACCTCAAGTGCATAATGAGTGCTCTTAACTCCCCCTTGTGGTGGTCTGGAGCAATGAAGCCGTGACGCTGGGTACCTCTAAGTCCCGTAAGCTCGCAACGTTTAAAGAGGAACCACGGGAGAATGGAAATGTGATCTAAATAGTGTAAACAAAGGTACTTCTATTTATATGTAGATTACATAAGGAATGTTCTCCGGTAATGTTAACACTGCATGATCAAATTACTCATGCAGCTCAACGTGTACGTAATATATGTAACGTACCTGCCTTTTCATATTCAGACTGATAGTACAACGAAAAAAACAAAGTTACAAATGTCTAGCTGTTGTGGGATGCATCAGAATCTTAGGCCCTCTTTTGCCCTCAGAACAGCTTCAAATCGTCGGGGCATGGACTCTACAAGGTGTCGAGAGCATTCCACAGGGATGCTGGTTCATGTTGACTCCACTGCTTCCCTCATTTGTGTCAAGTTGGTCGGATATCCTTTGGTTGATGGGCTATTCTTGATACACACGGGAAACTGTTGAGCGTGAAAACCCAGCAGCGTTGCAGTTCTTGACACGCTCAAACCGGTGCACCTGGCACCTACTACCATATCCACTTCAAAGGCACCTAAATCTTTTGTCTTGCCCATTCACCCTCTGAATGGCACACATACACAATCCGTGTCTCAAGGCTAAAACATCTTACTTTAACCTGTCTCGTCCCTTCATCTACACGGATTGCAGTGGATTTAAACAAGTGACATCAATAAGGGATCATAGATTTCACCTGGATTCACCTGGTCAGTCTATGTGATGGAAAGAGCAGGTGTTCCTAATGTTTTGTACACTCAGCGTATTGAAAGATAGCATTGGCCACCACCCACAAACTGAGTACACAGTAGTGACATAGACCACGTAGATGACAACATGATGTGGAATTGTGACAATTGTGAAGTAAATAACATATGATGCAAAGTGGTAGCCCTACTAATTCAAATAATGTATGCTGAGTTAAGCATCACTGTAGGAAAATGGATGCTGTCACAGAAAGTGGAGAAAATACTATTACAATTGAATTTGTTGATTAAGTAAAGAAAGATAATGTGAAAAAAATGGCATTTTGATTGTATACCAAAACATGGGCTGAATAACTACAGTGTTGCAAAGCCATCAACATGACGGATGGATCAGAGTGTCTGCAAATCGTATAATCACAGAGCTCTCCCTGCTTGACCCGTTACACATTCACATCGTCCTGATTACCCTTTGCTGCGGTTACACATAGTCCTATTCTTGCAACAAGATTCAGCTGTCTTTTCCCATATTGTGTCCAGTCATGCCTGATGAGAGAGCAAATTAAGCCCCAAAGGCTATTTACTCCACTCGAAGCTAGCTACCACTCTTTCTCACTCTGTCCATGAGTTTTAATATGGCCTTGACAACACATTCTGCTATTCTTGTCGTGCTTATCCCTAAGGTTAATTTATGGTCTTGCTGTCAGTTTAAATACATATTTTCTTAATTTGCAATATCTGATGAATTATTTGATAAATGGCTAGATTGAGTTTGCTTCCACCCATAGTAGACATGTGAGTAATCCATTTTGAATTAACAAAACATGTAATTGAACTAGGTGGTATCGCTCTCACAGCTGTTGAATTTTGGCTAATAAAAACTATGGCCTCATTTTCCTAAACCTTATAATTATAACTCACGCAAGCTGCATATAGCTAGCAACAGAGTTGCCTCTGAAAATAGAATGTATTGTTGCACTAAAACTGAATAGTAAAATATAGAAACATTTCCCTCTGTTACGATTTAACATGAGAAAATAATGTACTGATATTTTCACAAGCTAGTGAGACACGGGTGTTATGCAAAACGTGCATTAAGTATTAACATGGTTTAACATGGATTCATCACATTCAGTGTTGGAAAAGAGGTCATTGGCAATTAAAACATTCATATTATGATCCAATGTCAAGCCTTTCATTTTTTGGGGGTGCAAATACATGTCTAAAGGTAATATACCAATTGCATTCATGATGTAAACAATGTTGTTCACCAACTGGATAATGGCCTCTCATTTTGCTGTATATTTCAAGGACTCCGGCAGGCTGGTATTTATATTATGCAAATAAGCCAAACTTTACTGTCTGGGTACATAATGGTAATGTATTGCTGTTAGAAAGCCTTCTGAGAAGAGTAGGCTTGAAAACATGAAAGTTGTTGTTGCTCACGTTTGGTTATTTTATTTTACAGGCAATTCCAACGTGTCAATTCCACATCATTAAAATGGGAAGATTCTAAAAGTTCACTAGGAACTCCATTATTATTCATGTTTTACTTCGAGAAAAAAAAGACTGAAAATGCCAATTAAAAGGTTCAATTAAATGATTTATGTATGACTCATTATCTTTGTTATGCTGGGAGATGCCCCGCTTTGCCAATGCCAATGCTTTGAGGGAGATGTCGCCGGAACTCAGCTGTGTGGGTTGAGTGAGTGTTGGTCCCATTGTACCAGGCTAAAAAGCCCAGGTTAACGCTTACTATGCATAATATTCAAGTAGGCCGGTGGGGCACATCTTCTCTCATTTAAATCTCGCCAGCTGCTAGCATAACATCCTTTGTTCCCGAAGTGGCAAATTGATTAAAGGAGTTGTCGCTTTGCGCTATGAGTTGTGGTCACAGAAGGCAAATGCTGCATCATACCTGTGTTGCAATCTTTATCAGAGGATCACAAATGTATGTGTGTAGAAGCCTGGCAATACTCACCCAACAATTACTTATCAAGATGAAGTCTGCCTTGCAGCTGTGACAAGGAATCTGTGTGCATTACCACCCGGGCAACCTTGAACATTGCCATTCCTGACAGGACTCACCCAAGGATGTTTATTTTCTGAGCAATCCCTCAAGTGCCACCACAAGGAACCTCTTACCATAACATGGTACACAAACTACACAAAACACCTTCCCTCAAGTCTGAAAAAGAAACCGTCTCCGAAAGACACCAAAGCCTGGCTCTTCAACTCTTCACCTGATACTGCATACATATATACACGTGCTGAATGTTTGTTTGACAGCTTTTTAAAATAAGTTTGATTTGTTTGAACATTTTTGATACGTGCACAGGTGTGTGTGTGGTGTGACTGTAATTTCACCAAACTTTTAAACATCAACAATCATCCATGTACAATATGGGGATTCATTTTGAGACCATTTTCTTTAACAGCATTTATGCAGTGTATTGTGTTCCCACTCAACTATTCACTTGTTATCTACAAGGCACCACTAAGCTAATGTAATATATGCGGGGGCCGTACTGATTATATATTCATGTACGAGGCAGGTAGTTAACCATTTAGATTATCACCCATTAGTCGTGATAGATAGAGGCCCTGTCAGCGACTATGACTCTGTGTGTCCCTGTCCCTCAACCCATCCACCGAGTCAAACAGGGCTGGGCCATGACCCAAGTGTCAGTGAGTGACATTCACACAAATGTTGTTAGTCACTGATGAGCCTGCCACCTTTTCATATCCAGTTAGTTGATGAGCCTGCCACCTTTTCATATCCAGTTAGTTGATGAGCCTGCTGCCTTTTCATATCAAGTTAGTGTTCTCCTGTTCTTAGGATTTCCACCTAAGGACTGTCCGGAGACAGCAATCACACTTATTTTAGCCTTTTACTTTAGAAGTAGTATCCCTCATTTTCTCAAGCAAATGCATAACAGCCCTGAGATTACTTATTTGTTCTCACATTTCGGAGGGTACAGTTGGCTGTTGTCATGTAGAGTAGAAGTCATGCAGGTGGCAATGGGTACTACTCTCTGGAAAGAACACCATTTCAGTTATTTTGAACACCAACACTGACCAGAGGAACATACCATTGTCAGAATCCATGTTTGTTGATGGGACTGAAATGAATTGTTCAGTGGTGCTCCGAGCCCTTGGAATCGCCTTTTAGACGGCACTGTGCCCTTTTATGAATGTTATTATTGGACTCAAACACTGAGAACAGACATGCAAGTGACTTTACTGCCTGCAACGTGCCTCTTCTAGGAGCTCAAGGCCATCTTTGTCACGGGTGGGTGTCACAAGCCGCACATACTGAAGACACGGCCGGCAGGCAGCCTTCTATACACATCGCATTCAGTATTGCTAGTTTAATGTGTATATGTTGTGAAGTCAAGTCACAAGGCGTGGTGTTTTTTTAATGTTCCATCAAAACACATTGGGTGACCTGGGTGCATTCACAGTGTCATTCACAGTCAGTGTGTGTTGACGGGTGTCTTAAAAGCCCTTTGGTAGATGGCAGAAGTGCTGATTCAGACAAGAATGTTTTTCCAAAAGCCTTGCCTCTGAATACAACAGGTCAAGAACCAATCAATTCAAATGCAGTGGAATGCTTCTCCTCTGTTTTGCTGGGTTACAGAAAGTAGATGTTTGAAATGAACCAAGTCGAATGTTGTCTATCTCATGTAGGCATCTTTCTTGGCAGTTAAAGCTAATTCTGTTTGGAATGTTTAATCGCGAGTTGGTGCTTCCTGTTCTGATGAGGCTTAATGTAAATATATGAACTAATTGTAGATCATCTTTGGGTGATAACAACAGTCACATAATTGGGACAATTACTCAATTTGAGATCATCGTCTGAGTGGCATTTTTATATTCTTCAATTTTTGTTCATAGCGCTCTTGATTATGTGTCATTTTAGTCTTGTCTGTTGTCGTAATGCTTACGGAAGGTTTTTCTAAGATTGCTGCCAAATTTGTCACTGCAGGTATGACCCGTGTGCATCAGTCTAAATCCTATCCAGGCCTAAATCTAATCATGTACTAAGTTTACACTTAAAAATCTAATTTGAATTCCCATTATGATCTGATCTGATAAAAACGTAGATGGTAGTGAACGTTGTATAGTTCACGACATAATACTGCATCACTCTGTAGAGTCAGGGATGAGAGACTGATGTGCATTAAGAGCTGTAGAAATCAAATGTCACCCAGTCCAAGTTGCTCACAGCAACAAGTGACTACGCTTCACTTCATCCCTCATTTCTTTCCATCCCGTCAAGCGTTCTTTCCGGAGAAAATGACTGTAGTTTAACTTCCAAGCCTAAAGCAACATTAATTAAATTAATTGCAATAACCTTTGCATGAGTGAACAACATTTTGGATTAATGTGTCATGTCTTCAAGAAATTAAACTTAACCAATTCATGTCCATAACGGAAAAGTATAAGTTCATTTAGCAGACTTGTTCTCTATAATTACAACAACAACAAAAATCAGCCAAAGCATTTGTCTATAATGTGAGTTTTAGACGCATGGTATTAATGTTTTTCTTTACACATTTCTTGAATTTAGTACTGTGACTACATGTTCAAATGATCACATCTTATAATTATTGGTATATAGACTGTCCAGACCTATAAACACTAACAGAAAATATAAACACAAGAGAAGTCTTGGTCCCATGTTTCATGAGCTGAATTAGAAATATTTTTAAAATCCCCCATATGCACAAAAACGTTATTTGTGTACAAATGTGCTTACATCCCTGTTAGTGAGCATTTCTCCTTTGACAAGATAATCTATCCACCTGACAGGTGTGGCATGTCATGAAGCTGATTAAACAACATGGTCATTACACAGGTGCACCTTGTGCTGGGGACAATAAAAGGCCACTTTAAAATGTGTAGTATTGTCACACAACACAATGCCACAGATGTCTCATGTTTTGAGGGAGCGTGCATTGGCATGCTGATGGCAGGAATGTCCTCCAGAGCTGGTGCCAGAGAATTGAATGTTTATTCCTCTACCATAAGCTGCTTCCAACGTTGTTTTGAAAATAACTGCAGACCACATGTATCCACGCAAACCCAGGACCTCAACATCCGGGCTTCTTCATCTGCGGCATAGTTCTTCAACTGAGGATTCTTTCTGTCTGTAATAAATGCATTCTGATTGGCTGTGCCTGGCTCCCCGGTGGGTGGACTTGGCTGCCAAGTGGGTGGGCCTGTGCCCTCCCAGATCCACCCATGGCTACACCCCAAGTCATGTGAAATCCTGTCATGCCCTGACCTTAGAGAGCCTGTTTATTTCTTTATTTGGTTAGGTCAGGGTGTGATTTGGGTGGGCATTCTAGTTTTCTATTTATTTGTTGGCCAGGTATGGTTCCCAATCAGAGGCAGCTGTCTATCGTTGTCCCTGATTGGGAATCATACTTAGGCAGCCTGTTTTCCACCTGAGTTTGTGGGATATGTTTTTATATTGTTGCTGTTTAGCACTACAGAGCTTTACGTTCGTTTGTATTTTTTTTTTTTCTTGGTGTTCATTAATAAAGGAATGATGTACGCCTACCCCGCTGCACCTTGGTCTAATTCCAACAACGAACGTAACAAATCCAGAGATTAGGGTTTAATGAATTTATGTAAATCACACATTTCCTTCCATTTCCAATTTATGTAAATCACACATTTCCTTCCATTTCCTTTACAATATAGCCAACGCTGTAACTCAGTAAAATCTTTGAAATTGTTGCATTTATATTTTTGCTCAGGATAGTTTCAGGCGTTTCTTTTACACCTGCTACAAAAAGTTTTTTTTTACAATATAGCCAACGTTGAGTTTGTCTGCGGTAACTAGTGGAAACCCTAATTCTATGTTTTACAGACTGTAGCTGAATGTAGCTCCAGATTATAATACATTCAGGCCAGTGACGCCGTTATGGTTTGTTGCTCCTAGTTCACTGTATTAGTGAGACACATACATGACTTAGCTAACACCATAGCTGCATTCATTATTTAGTTTTGCCAATACAGATAACTTGTATTAACTACGAACTACCTTGAAAATCTGACTTAAACCCTAATCTAACGTTAGCCTGTAGCTAGTTAGCTAGCCTGCCTCGCTAGTATTATCAAATTCTAATGTTACATAACCAGCAGTATCTAGGCAATACACAAACATGAATGAGCTACGACCTAAGATTTAATGAGGTATCTAGCTAGCTAACGTTAGCAAAAACTTTCGATAGCCTGCCTCGCTAGCTAACATTAGCTAGCCTACCTCGCTTTGTCAAAAGATACCTAACAACGTTGGTTATGTAGGCAACTAAGTTAAACCAGAGAGGTCATTATATTGCAGTATCTCTGGTTATGCTTACCACCACTGGTTGTTGCACACCAAGCTTGCATAACTGGTGCAGACTTGGGGACCGACAAACTCCAACCATCTACTCTGCATTCTAGGGTCTTCCCGCAGGGCATGCAAATCATATAACTTTGACTGTGGATGCATGGTCAATCCATATAGGACTTGAAACAATGGAGCCCCATTCAATGAAAGGAAGTGAAATGGGCAGAGGGGTGATTTGCACGTGGAGCTTGGCAAAAGGGAGTAAGCATTTTAGTCAGGTAGCCTAGGACAACAAATACTAAAAGCATGTACTGTATATATGAGTCATAGACCGTTTAGGCAACATGAAAGAGAAGAGGATTGCATTGGCAAGTAGTAGGGTGAGTCAACATTTTTTAAACTTGCAATCACGCACGCACACACACACAGAAATCAATACCATAGACAGCCACATCATAGTTAGCTTCTGTTGATTGGACTAAATTGCTTTTGGTAGATTTTAGTTGTCACTGTATTAGACTAAGCATATGTGATTTGATTCTGTTGAAATGGTGCTGGAATAGTGGAGGCAGCTTCTGTTTTCTATGCAACTTGTGGTAACTCAAAGTGGTTGTAAATCAATAGTTGTTTAGTAGTCTGAAAATGTCATAAACATTGACTTGCTTGTAACTGTTTGTAACATGAAATATGCTTTGTGTGTCACGTTCTGACCTTAGTTCTTTTATGTCTTTGTTTTAATATGGTCAGGGCGTGAGTTGGGTGCGTTGTCTGTTGGTTTTTCTATGATTTGGGCTTTCTGTGTTTGGCCTTGTATGGTTCCCAATCAGAGGCAGCTGTCAATTGTTGTCCCTGATTGAGAACCATACTTAGGTAGCCTGGTTTCACTTTTGAGTTGTGGTGGTTATTTTCTGTTCTGTGTTTTATTTCACAGTTCAGGACTGTTTCGTTTATCGTGTTTTGTTCGAGTATTCGTTTTCATTAAAAGGCATAATGAATACTTACCACGCTGCACCTTGGTCCTCCTCTCTTTCTCCCAACGACGAACGTGGACATTGTGGACTTCACCAGACAGATGTTGCTCTCCAGTTTTGTGATGAAACACAGGTGTGGTTGAATTCATTCTGCCGCTGTGTCTTTTTATTGTCTCAGCCTTAGGCCTATATATCACGGCGCAAAGGCATGTCAACTAACAGGTTATAGAGCAAACAACACAATTATCACAACACATAGGTTGTAATTTGGCAATCTTTTTCCTGGCTTGGCTTCCCCAGTGATTTTACACATGCACCGCTACTGTCCTTGACACAAACCCAGCCTTCACTTACTCGTTGTGACACACTGAGATTCCAAACTCCGTTTTTTATTTTATTACCAAAATTATCCTATTTACACTCAGGGATTAGTTGCTTTTTAGGGGTAGTCACTCTTTAAGGCATCCCATATGGCTTCATGCCCATGCGTCTGATTCAGTGGTTACATGATTGACGTAAGGATTAGATCCATGCTCGTGGACAGATGTGTTACTGAAAATGATCAGCAATTTGATTTTGAGTTATTATTACACTCTATGGTTAACACTTTACATTAAGGTGATAGAAGGCATTATGCATTCATACTTTGCATCTCAATATCATGTATTGGTGGACCAAGTACTGTAGGTGAGAAATCTGTCTGTGCCCTTGAGCAAGGCACTTAACCCTAATTGCTCCTGTAAGTCCCTCTGTATAAGAGCGTCTGCTAAATGCCTAAAATGTAAATGTCAAATGTAAGGTCATCATCACCTGTTGAACTTCAAGTGAATCGAATATTATATTCGTAATATAATGTAAGGCACTTCATGCGTTTAGATTGTATAGAGCTTGTTTCTCAGTGGATTTAATGCTCCATCAAAACTATTATTTTTTAAATTAGATTAATCCTTGTCATTTAACGCTTGGCTGCTGTCCAGGGAAGTCATTAAACAAATACTGACATGTGTTTTTCATGCATTACCAAAAAGGTTCACTACCTCTGCTGGTGACAAAGTTTGTTCAACTTGCCTCTCAATTAAGTTTCCAATGAGCAAAAACAATCACAGATCAATGAATCTACTGTCTCATTCTAAATCGTTTAGTCTAAAACAATAGTTAAGTTGATACACTTCTTGAATCATAATTTTGCATAAATAACTGTTATGTCTCCTCAAAAATAACATGTTAGCTAACTAGGAACAGCTACAGTAACAATCTGCAATGAGCTACCATGCTTTCCGTTCACTATGTTAGATAAATAGTGAAAACTACAGTAATAAACTACAGCTATCTATCACGCTTTCTGTCCAACATTTACTGAAAACTATTGTAACAAACTGCAGTGGGCAACCACGCTTTCTGTTCAACATGTTAGCTAAATAGCTAAAACTAGCCTACAGTAATAAACTACAGCTAGCTACTGTGCTTCTTGTTCAACCATGAAATGGACCAATGAGCATCCCTTTTTGCAATGGCATCATACAACCAGACTGGGGGCATTGTTTCACATGATTAACCATTATGTGTAAGTCATTGCAATCAAAGAAAACAAGTTGTGAAAAAACTGCAGTGGTTGATCTAGTCTGCCACTGTATTCCTATGAACTCATTGAGTGACTCACAACACCTCACACCCTCTTGCCTTAGGGCATCCATCTATAATAACATATTAAAATGGCATAATGAATCTACTATAACAGTCTAAATTACATGGGAATACATCTTTGTACGTTCATACTAATCCAAGTGCATTACATAAACCATTATACAAATATTAAAGAAAATAATCCAGTCACATCTCAAAGAACGTGGCCTTGTCCAAAACCAACCCTTCAATCCAGACTGGTCTCACTCATAGATATGTACTAGAGAGCTCATCTTAATGGCTGCTTCTGTGACAGCATTGGCAGTGCCATTGAGGGCTATCTCCATTACCTATCCTGTCATTAAAGAGGCCATTGAGATGAGCTCTCTAGTACATCTCTATGGTTAAAAGATCTCACTGGGCAAAAACTGGTTGAGTCAGTGTTGTTTCCAAGTCCTTTCAACCCCAACATTCAATGTGAAGATGTTGAATCAATGTGGAAAGCTGATTGGATTTGCAAAAAGTCATCAACGTCTTTTTTTTCACCCAACTTTGAACCTAAATCCAATGACATGGTGACATTTGATTTATTTCATGTTGAATTCACGTGAGTTTACAACTCAACCAAATATGAATAAAAAACTGATGTCTATGCCCAGTGGAATGTTATAAGCAGTATGGAGGAACAGCTCAGCTCACAAATGTGGCTGGCCGATCCTGAAACAAATAATACATCCAAAGAAAACTAAGCTGACTATCTCACTATAACTTCCTGTACTCTCTGACATTTCACAAAAGTCAGCAGCAGGCTGTCATACCCATGTGTCTTCTTAAAGGAAGTGTGTGCCACCTGAAAGTAATCAGCCCATATGCCACCTGAGAGCCATCAAGCTTCCGTTGCTCTATTTATGGGGAATACCCAGCTCTTGTAAAGCTGCTTACTTTTCCAGAATTTAAACAAGCACCACGCACATATGTACTTGTTATTTTAACCAATTGCTTACCTCCAGGTATTACATTATGTTCTATAAATGCTTGATGAATATTTATTAAATGGGAAAATATATGCCCATGGGGCATTTCTGTTTTGCTTACTTGTTTTTCACTCAGTACTGTATGTTAACAATAATGTGTAACAGAGCATCTTTAACCAGCCTAGTACAGATACCTCCGGGAAAAGTCTTAGTACTTGCCAAAGTGTGGACTGGCAATAATGTGTGTTTTTAGTGCTCCAAACATGATGAAAGCTACCTAGTACCAGATATAGCTACTTATTTGCATTTAACAATGGGTTTACTGCAGCCTGATAGACATTCAGTCTTTTGTTGTTATTTTTAGATGAATTCATTTGCGGTCTGGGAATAAGAAACAGATGAAGCTGATTTCTCTCCATAGACGTTAAAACATGTGGTATTGATAGCTTCGCAATCCCCGCTGAGGCTAAATCGAGATTGTTTCAAGTCCTCAAACTCTCAGGCTGATGGCCAAGCCACAGTTTAATTTCTCACTCTTTGAAATATTTCTGACCTAGATTCCAAATACCCAGAATGTGTGCTGTCATGGAAGTACTTAACGTCATGGGGTGTGCGTTCTATATTGCTGCATATTTCTTCTAAATAATTAGATACAAAAGAAGATATTAAGTCTTCAGGTAATAATAGGATTAAGTACACATATGATGTGGAAGAAAAGGATGAACAAGTATTGATAGTTATGTTACAAAGCTTAACAATCTCATGATGCTGGGTTGGGTAGGTTCTTCTCTAAATGTAATATGTTACAGTTACTAGTTACCTGTCCAAAATTGTGGATTACCCAAACTCTGTAATCTGATTACTTTTAGTTCTTTTTAGATAACTTTCCCCTTAAGAGGCAGTAGAAGAAGACTAAAATGAACAATACTAATTGAACGGCATCCATTGCAGGATAAATCAATGTAAGAGTTTATATAGCTTGCCATAAATAGATGTTGCATTGTACTTTATGGGTTGGTTATGTAGGCTTCTTCTAACCCATTGATTTCTACTACAGACAATTTTACAATTAGGCTATACAGTGTATTTACATTAAACACCAAAGTCTGTCAGATTTCCAGTCATTCCAATTAAATTAACACCCCCTTGATCTTCAAGAATAGGACTTGAAATTATGGAAGTATAGATTAGCCAAATTGTTTTACCTGAGCATAACCCAAAAACAAAGGACCCGTTATCCTACTCAGTTGTTTATGATTTTGTTGTCATGGAGGACTGATTGGGCTCATTTCTTCACGTTGAAAAATACATGTTACTCTCATGGAATGGCATGCTTTGAGCACTACCGAAAATGTGAACAATGCATGTGAAAAATGGATGCCATATTCTGCATTTGCTATAGGCCTATTGATTACATTTTTGTTGGTGACACTTTGATATCAAAATAATTTGCATCTTTTTAACTCCATCAAAGTGCATGAGTGTGAGCACGTGTCCATTAGTCCTATGGATGTTTATTGTCTAATCAGCACCAATTAGATAGGCTGGGATACGCACAATGCAGCTGTTGCAAGAGCACATTTTTCACTGGCTGTCCACTAGCTTAAACTACTTCAATTCAACCTTTATTGGGTTAAAATACACATGTACATTTGTGAACAGCCATCCACAACAACCACAATCCATAAAGTTCAAATAGCTAAATGAGACAGCAGCAGTGTGATTCACATCAATACGCTATGTAGGCATCAATAATAAGTGATATCCATATCGTGGGTAGACTACACCATTGCTGTCGCTCTTACCTCCAAGATTTGATTCCAGTCTGATAATCTTTGGATGTTGACAGCAGTCGCACCATTGGAAGACATAGGTTGGACTGTAGCCTACGAAAGCCTATTCCTGCTCAAACTCATTTGGTGTGTTATCATAGTGGTCTCTGACTTGTGGTCAGACTCACGTAGGCGCATGTTTTTTATTTGTTATTTTATTATATGAATGTCATTGAGAAAACAGAAAGATGTCAAATGTTTTTCTCTAGCAAGCGTCCTTTCTGAATTTTAAAAGTAATCCTAGAAGTAATATATCGTTTTTCAAAAGTCTTTGTAATCCAATTACAATATTTTTGCTAGTAAGGTAACAGATTACGGTTATTTGCTAATCAGTTACATGTAGTTGATTACATGTAATCTGTTACTCCACAACCCTGGTCATGAATCCACACATGTTGATCAATTATTGATCAATCTTCCAATCAATGTGTAATTACACTAACTTAAACTGCAAAATGTAAAGACAAAAAATAGAAGGCGTCTTTGGTTTCATAAGATTTGGAGACATGTGATCTGGTGGACTCATTGGTGAAGTTGTATCATGACTGTTCACTTCTCTTATTGTTTATCTCTCATCTGAAGTAATATTGAACCCCCTAGTCCTCCCCCTCGGTAGCAATATTAGCTGGATTGCAGCTTTAACTATTCACTGTCAATGTACCTTCCTATTAGTTCTAAAGTAGCCTTCTTCACATTGTGAAGCTACTCTCCAATTACGGCCTCAAATGAAACGACTGTGGTGTCTTGTCACTAGCCCAATTATCCTTTATAACGTGACTCGTAATGGTGGCAAGGCCTTCATTCTGTGTTCTTCATACGTTGGCTATAACAGCTCACCACCAGACATCATACTTAGCCATGTACTGACAACCACCAGGCTTAATTTTCATTTCATCGTGGACACTATATCCAATCTCTTCTCCCAGCAATTAGAAAATCATTGTATTAGCGGATCTTTAAAATGTGTCTATAGCATAATAATTGTCTTTGGAACCAGCAAAATTATAGGGGAGGTGAAGCTTTGTATGTACAGTATTTGGATGGGTTTCACTGGTGTACTCTGTGAATCTTGCATTAACTCAATGCTTGGAGTTGTTCTTCCAGAAAACAAGGTTTCCCTGATGTTTGGAGAAGTCACTAATGAGCTAGTTGAATAGAAAAAAGGCTGAATACGATGACTACTTACAAATAATGCACATTAGAAGCTACCCCCACCCCCAAAAATAAAACTAACAAAGTGATAGGATAATAATTGTGGGAATCATTCCACTTTTAAATAGGTGGCACCAATATGACATGTTTGTCAAGACAGATTGATTGACAATTTGTACGTCCACATTAGGCTGTGTTCACACAGGCAGCCCAACTCTGATATTTTTTCCACTAATTGGTATTTTGACCAATCACATCCAATCTTTTCAAATAGAGATGAGCCGATTGGTACAAATGAGCGAAACAATTATCAGAATTGGGCTGCTTGTGTAAATGCAGCAGTGACATTTTCAAACCCGTTTCTTATGTGTTAACCACATGTCAATACTGTCACGCAGATGTTGTTTACTTGAGGTTAACTAAAACAAACATTGATTGACGATGATTGCAGTATGTGATTAATGCGTATTGAAAAAATACACATCAATCGGCATCTGAAAGCAATCACACCATCAACAGCACCCGTCTGGGTAACATAGAGTACATGTGACATCCAGTAATCATAAAACATGTTAAATGACACTGCTATGCCTTTGAAAAGCTATAATGTGGTTCCTATGTTCCAGCACACACTACCCACATCACTTACAGTAGATGGGCTTAGACAGGTTATAAACCCTCAGTCAATTCCATATGTGCACACAGATGCATGATCGCTATCCTTTAAACCAATGTTCCTGACTGTGTAGAAATGTTTACTGTAAGCATCTACTGTAATTCGATTTGGTTGGAATTACACAGCACGACGAGGGGATGAGTATCGAGGGACGACATTTATCTCATAGATTTAGAAAGGACTTATGCCCAAACCCTCTGCACACACGCCATCAAGACATCTGCTTTCAGAAGGGTGGGTCAAGTGGATCTCTTTGAGCAAACTGAAAGGAGGAAATATAAAATTGTCCCAATTTCAAAATGTATCCAAACTGCCAAGTTAAATAGATCTTTTCACCCCAAAACTGCAGAGAACTCTCTGGAATCATGTCCCAAATGCAGTGTAATACATACTGATGCCCATTGATGTCATATTCATTTATTTTCTATCTAGTTCACCCAATAGGAGATGCAGTTCAAACCTTTTTGAGAAATCTGGACAGCCAAAGTGTCTCTCTGTGTTTATACCAGAGACTCTGCATTTGACTTCAGGGTTATTCTTTACTCAGTGCTCATCAATTTCAAAGAAGAACCGCTTCACAGAGATTGGAAAGTCCTTGCTTTTTTCCCCGCTCATGAGATCCCTGTCCCTTTTATGAAATAGCACTGTGTTTTCTTCCCGTCTTGAAACTCTTCAGATCATACAAACGGAATGTCTGAAGTAGCTGAAGTATGTGCTGAAGTAGCCTACAACGCAGAGTGATATTATTTCATCTGTCGTTTCAATCATAATCTTTCTCTTCCCTAAGAATATTAAGCATTGTCTTCCTTTATTCTCAGAGAGCTTTCTGTCGCATGTTCATTGTGGCGTTGGTTACCAAATGAGTCTGTGTGCTTACTGGTTCTGCAGCCTAAATGGGGAATGTGATCTGACAGCGAACACGCTGCTAGCAGGGCAGACAGGCAGGTAAACACATCAATGATTCCCAGTTGTTTTGAAAGCTTCTCGCATGCTCATTTTCACCTCGAGAGTTCTCAGTTTAGCATCTCTCCGAAGCTACAAAGTTTAGAATCATTAATTATCTGAGATATAATTGACATATGAATCATTGATGGAACATCTACATCTGTTCTTTGGTCTCATGGTGACATATCGCTATACTTTGGTATTCTCTCGCTTTCATTTATTTTAGAAAATGAAGACAGATTTGACAGGGTGGAATCCATTTCAGACTCAAGAGCTCTCCCTCTCTCCCCCTCGGTAGCATATTATATTGGGGCATGTCTCCCAGAATTAATTTGCATAAGATGGTGCTCGGATGACGATCACAGCTTTGATCCAACTGCGAGAGAATGCAAAGTGAGTTTGATCTGCCGATTCATCTGTGATCAAGAAACATGGGAGGATTTCTGATGAGTAAGGATATGCCAGGGATACAAAAAAAAGACTTAACAATATGTGTCAAATGGTAGATTGCAAGCGGTAGGAGTGACGGCTGTGAGTGAATTCAAACCAAATATTTTACTGGTGATTAGAAAGAGGAAGACAGCGGAGACAGCGACCTTTAGCTTCCTTGGAACACACTAAGTATGCATAGAGCATATACAGGTCATCTGTGTTATGGGGACACAAGGAAATGAAGGAAATTAGACGTAGTTCATAATGTCACGACTTCCGCCGAAGTCGGTTCCTCTCCTTGTTCGGGCGGCACTCGGTGGATCGATGACGGTCTTCTAGCCATCATCGATCCACTTTTAATTTTCCATTTGTTTTGTCTTGTCTTCTCACACACCTGGTCTCAATTTCCCTCATTACATGTTGTGTATTTAACCCTCTGTTCCCCCCATGTCTTTGTGCGGAATTGTTTATTGTAAGTGCATGGCAAGTTTTAGCTGGTGCGCGACGGGTTTTGTACACATTTTGTTGTTCTGGTTACCGGTAGTTTTATGAATAAAGCTGCTCCGTTGATTTTATTTATACTGTAAATACTGTACAGGTTGATTATTCAGCATTTCTTTAGGATGGTATAAGTCATTCAATATCATCAGCAAAACCACACTGTGTTGTGTTCCCATTCATCAAATAGGAAAGCATTTACAACAATATTCTGTAAAAGACAGCTGTGTCTATGAAAACAGTAGTGCCATGCGGCTTCAATTGCATTATTGCAGTTTTCTTGATTGATTTAATGCTGATTATTTGTTAATACTGCATATTTGTAGAGTTTGTAATAACAGTAGTGTAATTGTTTTGCACAAAGCATGTATACCCAGTACATTCGGGAAGAACCCTCATCAATCTACACACAATACCCCATAATGACAAAGCAAAAACAGGTTTTTGCAATTGTACTACAAATACAACACTGAAATATAACAGTTACATAAGTATTCAGACCCTTTACTCAGTACTTTGTATTCTTGGGTATGATGCTACAAGCTTGGTACACCTCTATTTGGGGAGTTTCTCCCATCAATCTCTGCAGATCCTCTCAAGCTCTGTCAGGTTGGATGGGGAGAATCAATGTACAGCTATTTTCAGGTCTCTCCAGATATATTCGATCGGGTTCAAGTCTGGGTTCTGGCTGGGCCACTCAAGGACATTCAGAGACTTGTCCCAATGCCACTCCTGCACTGCATTGTCTTGGCTGTGTGCTTAGGGTCCTGAGGTCCTGAGCACTCTGGAGCAGGTTTTCATCAAGGATCTCTCTGTACTTTGCTCCGTTCATATTTGCCTCGATCCTGACTAGTCTCCCAGTCCCTTCCACTGAAAAACATCCCCACAGCATGATGCTGCCACCACCATGCTTCACAGTAGGGATGGTGCCAGGTTTCCTCCAGACGTGACTCTTGGCATTCAGCCCAAAAAATTCAATCTTGGTTTCATCAGCCCAGAGAATTTTGTTTCTGAGGGTCTGAGAGTCTTTTGTTGCCTTTTGGCAAACTCCAAGCGGGCTGTCATGTGCCTTTTACAAAGGAGTGGCTTCCGTCTGGCCACTCTACCATAAAGGCCTGATTGGTGGAGTGCTGCAGAGATGATTGTCCTTCTGGAAGGTTCTCCCATCTCCACAGAGGAACTCTGGAGCTCTGTCAAAGTGACCATCGGGTTCTTGTTCACCTCCCTGACACAGCCCTTCTCCCCCGATTGCTCAGTTTTGCCGGACGGGCAGCTCTAAGAAGAGTTTGTGTTTCCAAACTTCTTCCATTTAAGAATGTTGGAGGCCACTGTGTTTGCTTTGTAATCATGGGGTATTGTGTGTAGATTGATGAGGGCAAAAAACGATGTAATCTTTTGCAGAATAGGCTGTAACGAAACAAAATGTGGAAAAAGGGAAGGGGTCTGAATACTTTCCGAATGCACTGTATATCACATAATGTCATCCAATGATGGGCATACAGATGTAGGAGCTTAATTTGATTACTCTTTTGTTGCTGAAAATTATTTTACGCCACAGGAAATGCAGATCAAATAAAATTGTATTTGTTGCATACACATATATAGCAGATGCTATTGCGGGTGTAGCGAAATGCTTGTGTTCCTAGGTCCCGGCAGTGCAGTAGTATCTAACAATTCACAAAGAAAGGAATTAAGAAATATATAAATATTAGGACGAGCAATATCGTAGTCAGAAGTATACATATACTGTATATATGTGATGGGATGTATAGACATAGACGTTATGGACACTATGTGGATAGAATATTTAGTATATCTGTAGAATACCTAGGATTCAATAGTATACAGTGCCTTGCGAAAGTATTCGGCCCCCTTGAACTTTGCGACCTTTTGCCACATTTCTGAAAACTGCTGTTCACAAATGCTCTCCATCCAACCTCACTGAGCTCGAGCTGTTTTGCAAGGAGGAATGGAAAAAAAATTCAGTCTCTCGATGTGCAAAACTGATAGAGACATACCCCAAGCGACTTACAGCTGTAATCGCAGCAAAAGGTGGCGCTACAAAATATTAACTTAAGGGGGCTGAATAATTTTGCACGCCCAATTTTTCAGTTTTTGATTTGTTAAAATCGTTCCACTTCATGATTGTGTCCCACTTGTTGTTGATTCTTCACAAAAAAATACAGTTTTATATCTTTATGTTTGAAGCCTGAAATGTGGCAAAAGGTCGCAAAGTTCAAGGGGGCCGAATACTTTCGCAAGGCACTGTATATACAGCAATAGGATGGCATTGACTTGAATACAGTGTACACAGTACCAGTCGAAACTTTTAGACATAACTATTCATTCAAGGGTTTTTCTTTATGTTGACTATTTTCTACATTGTAGAATAATAGTGAAGACAAACTATGAAATAACACATGTGGAATTAAGTAGTAGCTAAAAACGTGTTAAAACAAATTCAAATATATTTTATATTAGAGATTCTTCAAATAGCCACCCTTTGCCTTGATGTCAGCTTTGCACACTCTTGGCATTCTCTCATCCAGCTTCATGAATGCTTTTCCATCAGTCTTGAAGGAGTTCACACATATGAGTACTTGTTGACTGCTTTTCCTTCACCCTGAGGCTCCAACTCATCCCAAACCATCTCAATTGGGTTGATGTCGGGTTAATGTGGAGGCTAGGTAATCTGATGCGTGGGTGTGTGTGGGTGTGTGTGCGTCTAGTGGTGTGGGGGCTGTGATTTGGCAAAGTGGGTGAGGTTATATCCTTCCTGTTTGGCCCTGTCCGGGGGTGTCCTCGGATGGGTCCACAGTGTCTCCTGACCCCTCCTGTCTCAGCCTCCAGTATTTATGCTGCAGTAGTTCGTGTGTCTGGGGGCTAGGGTCAGTTTGTTATATCTGGAGTACTTCTCCTGTCCTATTCGGTGTCCTGTGTGAATCTAAGTGTGCGTGCTGAGTGTGCCGTGCTGCTGCTCCAGTTTCAACTGTTCTGCCTTATTATTATACGACCATGCTGGTCATTTATGAACATTTGAACATCTTGGCCATGTTCTGTTATAATCTCCACCCGGCACAGCCAGAAGAGGACTGGCCACCCCACATATGCTCTCTCTGATTCTCTCTCTTTTTCTCTCTCTCGGAGGACCTGAGCCCTAGGACCATGCCCCAGGACTACCTGACATGATGACTCCTTGCTGTCCCCAGTTCATCTGACCGTGCTGCTGCTCCAGTTTCAACTGTTCTGCCTTATTATTATACGACCATGCTGGTCATTTATGAACATTTGAACATCTTGGCCATGTTCTGTTATAATCTCCACCCGGCACAGCCAGAAGAGGACTGGCCACCCCACATAGCCTGGTTCCTCTCTAGGTTTCTTCCTAGGTTTTGACCTTTCTAGGGAGTTTTTCCTAGCCACCGTGCTTCTACACCTGCATTGCTTGCTGTTTGGGGTTTTAGGCTGGGTTTCTGTACAGCACTTTGAGATATCAGCTGATGTACGAAGGGCTATATAAATACATTTGATTTGATTTGATTTGATGCAGCACTCCATCTCCCTCCTTCTTGGTCAAATAGCCCTTACACAGCTTGGAGGTGTGTTTTGGGTCATTGTGCTGTTGAAAAACAAATGATAGTCCCACTAAGTGCAAACCAGATGGCGTATCGCTGCAGAATGCTGTGGTAGCCATGCTGGTTAAGTGTGTCTTGAATTCTAAATAAATCACCGACCGTGTCAACAGCAAAGATAATACGTTCGCCTACAGTACTTGTCTCACGAAGACACTGTTGTTGGAACCAAAGATCTCAAATTAGGACTCATCAGACCAAAGTCATCAGACTCATCGGACAAAGCTAGTCTCTTCTTCTTATTGGTGTCATTTAGAAGTGGCTTCTTTGCATAAATTTGACCATGAAGCCCTGATTCACTCAGTCTCCTCTGAGCAGTTGATGTTGAGATGTGTCTGTTACTTGAACTCTGTGAAGCATTTATTTGGGCTGCAGTGCTGTTAATTGTTAGTCTTCCTTTCCTGTGGCGTTCCTAATAATAGCCAGTTTCATAATAGCCCTTGATAGTTTTTGCGACTGCATTTGAAGAAACTCTTGACGTTTTCTAAATTGACTGACCTTCATGTCTTAAAGTAATGATGGACTGTTGTTTCTCTTTGCTTTTTTGAGCTGTTCTTGCCATAATATGGACTTGGTCTTTTATCAAATAGGGCCATCTTCTGTATACCACACCTACCTTGTCACAACACAACTGATTGGCTCAAACGCATTAAGAAGGAAAGTAATTCCACAAATGAACTTTTAACAAGGCACATCTGTTAATTGAAATGCATTCCAAGTGACTACCTCATGCAGCTGTTTGACAGAATGCCAAGAGTGTGCAAGACTGCCATCAAGGCAAAGTGTGGCAGTCTTGTTATTTATTTAAGCGTTATTTAACTAGGCAAGTCAGTTATGAACAAATTATTAAGTACAAGTTGATGGCCTACGCTGGCCAAACCCTAACCTGGACGACGCTGGGCCAATTGTTCACCGCCCTATGGACTCCCAATCATGACCAGTTTTGATACAGCCTGGAATCGAATCAGGGTCTGTAGTTACGCCTCTAGCACTGAGATGCAGTGCATTAGACCGCTGCGCCAATCAGGAGCCCTCAAATATAAAATATATTTGTTCAACACTTTTTTTGGTTGCTACATGATTCCATATGTGTTATTTCATACTTTTGATATCTTCACTATTATTCTACAATGTAGAAAATAGTAAAAATAAAGAAAAGCCCTTGAATGAGTACGTATTTCCAAACTTTTGACTGGTACTGTACATATGAAATGAGTAAAACAGTATGTAATCATTATTAAAGTGACCAGTGTTCCATTATTAAAGTGACCAGTGATTCCATGTCTTTGTACATAGGGCAGCAGTCTCTAAGGTGCAGGGTTGATTAATCGGGTGGTAGCTGGCTAGTGACAGTGACTAAGTTCAGGTCAGGGTACTGGGTGGAGGTCGGCTAGTGATGGCTATTTAGCAGTCTGATGTCCTCGAGATAGAAGCTGTTTTTCAATCTCTTGGTCCCAGCTTTGATGCACCTATACTGACCTCGCCTTCATTATGATAGCGGGGTGAACAGGCCGTGGCTCAGGTGATCTTTTTGGCCTTCCTGTGACATCGGGTGCTGTAGGTGTGCTGGAGGGCAGGCAGTTTGCCTCTGTTGATGAGTTGGGCAGACCGCACCACCCTCTGAAGAGCCCTGAAGTTGTAGGCGGTGCAGTTGCCGTACCAGACAGTGATGCAGCCCGGCAGGACACTCTCAATGGTGCACCTGTAAAAGTCTGTGAAAGTCTTAGGGGTCATGTTTATATAAACAGTATTGCACTTTTTATCAAGCCTACTTTTGGTCAGCTAATAGCCTTACCAACGACAGAGCAACGTTCAAATCCTGTTGCTGCAGGAATATTTTGCTGTACCAATGTAGGTCAAATTAAGAGCCTACATCTGTAGTAGGTCACTCTATTGATGCGTTGAAAATGGAAAAGTTCCTTAATCCATACCACAAGTTTTCATATTTCCCCTTCAGAGGCACCACAGCCATTCCCCATAAGTATCATAATCACCATTCAGCAGCCATGATGAGTGCATGTGAAGGCATAGAACAAAAGACAGTATCTCTCAGTGTAGAGAAACTACTTCTAGTTAAATCACAGCTGGGGGGAGGGGGTGGAAGAGGAGGAAGTAATCTCATTCTACAGTAGTTCACAGTTAAAGTTCTTGGGGATATGCCATGTCTACTTTGCTTTAATCCACTACCCAACTACTAAACCTTCATTTCCTCAGCATCCCAGTAGATACAGATGGCATGTTAAAACAAAGTAAGAGACATTTGAAGTGGCTCATATAATGGAACAAGTCATAGGGGGAAGATGGTGATGTAGAGATGGGTCAAGGGCTCTCCATTTCAATGTACTCTCGTCTCCCTGCTTGCAGCACTGATGTTGTTCCTTGCCAATCTTGCCTGCTGTCTCTGATACGTGGAAACATCTGCATTGTCCAGAAGACCGGATCACCATCCTCGGCTAGCGAATGGGTACACATAGCCTCAAGGGCCTAGACAATTGTCCTAGGCTGCCACACAGAGCACTCTACGTATTTATTTATTTTTTTCTTCTTGTTTCCCAGCCCACAAAAGCCAAAATACATCTTAATCATTAGATATGAATTGTTTACATCAGGAAGCATTTCTTTCTTCAAAAAAAGAAATCACTGATCACAACACAACATACTGTATCTCGAGAGGATGGCCTTCCCACCCCAAATTACCTTGAGCATCCAATTTGTAAATATCAAAGCTTACATTTAGAAAGTAACCTACCCAACCCTGGGCACAGAAAAATGATTGATGACGGAAGAGGGAATTACCTAATTGTTACTTCATGGTCCTTATAAATTTGCATATTAATCAACATATTTTACACAAAACATACTGCATGTAACAGACAGTTACTGTACATGACCTACAGGATGGTTGAGCAAGTTAATTTTACTGACATTTTCGAACCACGAAACAACTATTGATTTAGAACCACAGAGAGCTACCGCAAGTCACAAAGAAAACAGTAGCTGCCTCCACTCTTCCAGCACCATTTAACTTCAACATTTCAACATCATCAAATCATTTCTGCTTAGTCTAATACAGTGACAACTTAAACATACCCCAAACAATTTAGTCCAATCAAGGTAAATATGATGTGGCTGTCCATGGTTCTGAATTCTGTTTGTGCACGTGTGTGTGTGTGTGTGTGCGTGCGTGCGCGTGTGCACGTTTTCGTGCAAGTAGAAAAATATGTTGACTCTCCTTAATTGTAGAGAAACGCCAATGCCATCGTCCTCTCCTTCATGTTGACAAAATGGTCTGTCATTCAGTACACGCTTTTATTTTTTGTTGTCCTAGGCTACCTAGCTAAAATGCTTTCTCACTAGCCTAACTTCCATTCATGGGCAACGTTAGCTAGTTAACATTAGCCTTCTACATCTAGCTACTGTACATATTGAATTTCCATCCCCTCAGGCCAGCGGCACAACAATGTATGAATTAATGGTTGGATCAGAATCGCCATTATAGTCATTGGGCAGTAAGATAATTAAGTAAAACCACAAGTCCAAATCCCTATCTCCATCCATGGCTAATTTAGGAAAGGGCTAGCCATCGGAGGACAACAACACAACAAGATACATCAATTCAAGTTGTTTCTGTTAATGACGTATGCTCCCAAAGCGATTTCATAGGAGAGACAAACAAATCCAAGCTAGCTTCTCTTGACACTCCCCCCCCCCCCCCCCCCCCCCCCCCCACCAGGACCATTCACAGTTGAGCTCGCTCAGTTTAGCTCAACGCTGATTGGCCCCAAAAAAATAGTCAAGGGGGGCCAAATGCACGCTGGCTTCCCTTGCATTCAATGCTATGGACGGCAACAATGTCATACTCGTTTGGACCAGACAGTATCAGATAGTCGGCCTACACGTATAGAGACAGAGGGGTGCAGTTTTGATCGCTCGGATGCTTTCTCCTGTGAGATCCATTCAGCCTCTTGCGAATTTAAGGAAAGTTATGAAACAAAGGGAGACAAAAGATACATGTTCATTTTTTAAACGTTTTTGGGGGAAGCGTGGCTTCCCTTGGCGGCCATGAATATACGCCACTGATTATCTCCAATGTCAATAGAGGATTAAGCTGTTTCGGGAAGTAGCTTGCCATAGTTAAGATAATTTTACAGAAGAGATGAGAAGGCAAACCCTGGCTATACCAAATCACATCCATAAGTGGAGAGGCACACTGCATGTGTGATGCTCATTTCCAAATAACGACTGAATTGCTGAAAGAAGATATACTTTATTTGAAAATGTGAGCTAAATGTTTGACCAGTTTCTATACATCATTGTCCGCTAACAAGTCATGTGATCTTTCTGCGTCCCAGTGTGGCACCTGTAGTACATCCGATCCCTTTTGTTCATCTGTATACGAGAGCCAGGGAAGGAGGACAAAACGGAGAAAGTCTAGTATGTATTACATTGCAAGAGGCTAATGGAACACAGTGTTAGTATTAAAGTCAGTCTAGAAAGTGGACCGTGGAATGAGAGGTCACATGAGGTCAAATCCATGGCACTTATGAACAATCTAGGGTCCCATATCTGTCTCGACAGGGTAGCCTAGTGGTTAGAGCGTTGGACTAGTAACCGAAAGGTTGCAAGTTCAAATCCCCGAGCTGACAAGGTACAAATCTGTCGTTCTGCCCCTGAACAGACAGTTAACCCACTGTTCCTAGGCCGTCATTGAAAATAAGAATTTGTTCTTAACTGACTTGCCTAGTTAAATAAAGGTAAAATAAATCAATAAAAAAGGATAGATGGGAGCTGCTTTACGAGTATGTCATATGTGTCACCCTCTATGCATTCCTTCTCTCGTTGCTGATCTCTTTCAGGCATGATGCCATAGACAACACATGGACTTCAATACAAGTGGCACATCTCCCTCTCTCTTTGATCAGATGGGGCTATTGTCTGTCTCTGAGACTCGGTCTGGAATCAGCTCCTGATAGGCCCTCCTGTAAAGTGAACTGTTAGCCCCCTCTATGCTCTGTCAAACACTGGGCCTTTTGTTTGGAGAGGCACACACATTGAAATGACTGCTAGACTACACTCTTTGGTAGACCAATGCTGATCTGTCTAATAGCGAGAGTAGGATAGTCAGGGGTTCTCCTGTAGATTTCAACAGCCGAATTCTATATAGAAGCCGATCCTAGAAAGTGATTAGGCTTTACGTCTCTCTGTTTGATGGGCAAATAATCACTGTATCCTATTTCCCATACTGCACAAGTATCGCTATTAACAAAGTCATACAACACTCCCCAGTATCTCTTCGCAGCCAATTAAATTAATGAATGGATGTTTTTGATCCACCGATTCCAGCATTTCTACTCTAGACAACAATAGGCTAATTATTTTTTCTTCACTGTGCATTGTCACAGGCAATGGAATGGACACTTCTGTTGAAAAATGGACTTCTCTATCCTCATTATGTGTTCTTTCCCAAACACAGAGCGGCAGGATTTCTTCTTCAGAGTGAAAAGAAGTCCACAGAGAGTGAAACATAAAGTATTCCAATAACTGTTTGAAAATGTGCCTTGAATGTAAATTGTTTAGAAATAAAGACAAATAAAGAGACCCACATTACCAGAGCACAAATACTAAAGAAAAGCTGAGAAACCCAGAACCGTTTTATTTCCAAACAGTGGAATCTTGGGTGGTCGATTTACAAATTAATCTCATTTTACACTACTGAGTAAATCAGACTATTGAGGCGCTCAGAAAACACAAAGGATAGAAAATAATATTTAGAGATGCTGATAAACATTGTTAGAAAAGGGAAGTTGTAAACAGGCCTACATTATTATTGTTGGGAAAAACAGATTTATAAACATGGATATTGAATCAATAAACTATATTCAGATTTATTCAGCAGACAGTCATTGGTGTTTTTTTTAAATAAGTATAGTTCACCCCAAGCCGTTGAAAGTAAAAGTCCATGTGGTCTCTCTCATAGTGGTTGTTGAACACATCAAAGAGGTTTTGATCTTTCACCTGGAACACCTGCTGTTAGACTTGCTGACCAACCAGGTGTAAACAGGTCCCTCATGACCTTATAAGGTCATATGTTGCCCCAGAGGCTACAATCTGGCTGTAGCAAGGTAACAATATGCATAGAGCTCAGTGATGCCAGTGGGAAGCGAGTCTGTTAGCAATGCTGCTCTGTTGGTTTCATGACCCAGGTTTCCATAACATGTTTACTTAGAGAAACAGCCTTAGGGCATCCGCCACCTAGCTGCATTGCATTTGGCTTAGATTCCATACATTGCAGTCATTACTTCCTGAGGTCTGCCCATCTAACCACTTAAACTGCACCGACAAGATATATTAGGGAGCACAGTGGCGTCCCTTTGTGTAGTTAGTTGTTGAGGTGTGTACAAGATGTGATTGGTTGTAGGACACACAAACAAGTATGAACACCTAAAGAATTTTGTTTTGAATTTTCGACATTGGTTATAATGATGGTCTGCTACCGAGACATACACGGAGTAGAAAAAACATTAAGAACTCTTTCCATTATATAGACTGACCAGGTGAATGCTATAATCCCTTATTGATGTCAATTGTAAAGTCCACTTCAATCAGTGTAGATGAAGGGGAAGAGACAGGTTAAAGAAGGGAAAAAGGGGGTGTTGCAACTCAATACTGTTCGGTAACACTTTACTTGACACCTAGCTTCAAATCAAACTTTATTTGTCACATGCACCGAATACAACAACTGTAGACCTTACTGTGAAATGCTTAAGAAAATATTAAGAAAATGTTAACCAAATACACTAAAGTAAAAAATCATAAAAAAGTAACAATAACATAACAATAACAAGGCTGTATACAGGGGGTACCGGTACCGAGTCATTGTGCGGGTTATTGGTTAGAGGTAATATGTACATGAAGGTAGGGGTGAAGTGACTATGCATAGATAATAACAGCAAGTAGCAGCAGTGGACAAAACAAACAACTGTACAAAAAGGGAGGGGGGGGTGTGTCAATGTAATAGTCCAGTGGCCATTTGATTAATTGTTAGGAGGGTAGGAGCTGTTAAGGAGCCTTTTGGTCCTAGACCTGGCGCTCCGGTACCGCTTGCCATGCAGTAGCAGAGAAAACAGTCTATAACTATATTATCCGTGTCGTCGCTCAGCCATGACTTGGTGAAACATAAGATATTACAGTTCTTAATGACCTGTTGGTAGGATAATTGTAATCATAGATAATACATTTTATTTTCCAATGATTGCATGTTAGCAAATAGAATTGATGGCAGTGGTAGTTTCCTTGCTCACCTACGGATTCTCAAAAAGCAGCCCGATCTGCGCCCTCAATTCCTCCATCTTTTCTTCATGCAAATAACGGGGATCTGGGCCTGTTCCTGGGAGAGCAGTATATCTTTCTTGTTAGATTCGTTAAAGGAAAAATATTTGTCCAGTTCGTGGTGAGTAATCCCAGTTCTGATGTCCAGAAGTAGCAACAACATTATCTACAAAATAAGTTAAAAAATAAGTTGCAAACAATGCAAAAAAATGAACAAGATAGCACAATTGGTTACGGGCATGTAAAATGTCAGCCATCTTCTTTGACGCCATCTTAACATGTTATGACACGGTCATAACTAATGTTCCCTCTAAGCTGCGCACAGGCGCGGAGTAGCCCCAAGACTACCGCGCAGAAGAAATATCAGATATTTTGTTGTAGGCAGAACGCATGACTCAACCATATTGCATTGACATGCATCACTCAGCCCATACCGGTGTGGCATGCCAATCAGAGCTGCAGCAGGCCTATATGCAAATCGACCATTGCCATATATGGTTCTGTGCCGTTTACCTTGATCTGAACTGTGTTTACAGCATGAGCGGTCATGAGTAGATGCGCTTGTTTTGAGATCAAAGCGAGAGCTGCATGTAGCCACATGTTCACATTTTGTTAATTAGCCCAGTTATATATAATTTGTAGTCAGCAGTAGGGGAGTGATTGCTTCCTACAAGAGCAAAAACATCTATATATCCAGACATGTTTCAAAAGTAAGGCAGGTAAAAAGCTTTTTTTATGTCTTAAAGGGGCAGTGTTGTATTTTGAGGAAGGCTTGAATAAGCAGAGTAGCCAATGGGCAGAGGGTAGCATAATTTGTCTGATTCTCTGTTATCTTATGGCTGGTTATGAAACCTACATAAGAGCGTAGTATTTTCTTCAAGTTACTTAAAATATAATGAAAAAAACATGGCTGTTAATAATTTATTACAACAACTACAAAGGACTTAAAGACTTTCAACCGAAAATAAAGTTATGGGGGGGGAAACAAATTTGAATACATGTGACACTATTGTGTAGGTGTCATAACCAGCCCTAAAGTTATGAAATATATGTCACAACAGGTGTAGATATGAGTCATGACAGTGTTATAACATATTATTATATGGATATGACCACTGGGTGTCAAGTAAAGTGTTACCAGGTGTTTCTAATGTTTGGTATACTCAGTGTTTCATTGGTTAATTATTGGGCTAATCAATCATTCAATGGGGAGGCAGGTATTCTAGCGGTTAAAAGTGTTGGGCCAGTAACCAAAAGGTTGCTGGTTCGAGTCCCCGAGCCGACTAGGTGAAAAAATGTCGATGAGCCCTTGAGCAAGGCACTTAACCCTAATTGCTCCTGTAAGTCACTCTGGATAAGAGTGTCTGCTAAATGAATAAAATCAAACTGTACATTTTAAAACCCCAAAGTGTAAGCAATGCATTTACAGAAGCAAAGTGCCTCGGAAAAACTCCCTAGAAAGGCAGTAACCTAATCAGTAACCTAGAGAGGAACCAGTCTCTGAGGGGTTGCCACCCTCTTCAGGCTGAGCCGGATGGCGATTTCTGAGAGTATATGTCCATATAGTTCTTCGAGACATTCAAACGTTCATAGATGACCAGCAGGGTCAAATAACCACAGTGGTTATAGAAAATGCAGCAGTTCAACACCTCAGGAGTAAATTAGGTGTTGAAGTAAATGCCTGGAGTAAATGCCAGTTGGCTTTTTCCCGGTTTCTCTGAATAGCACATTGTTATTAAATTAGGATGAAGCAGCTCCACACATTGTATTTTTCATGCACTGATTGGTCCTGCAATGCTTCTTCCTCTAACGCACAAGGGTTTATTCAAAATGCCAGCAATAATGCTGTGCGGAGAACTAGCTACTTTTAAGTTCGAAAAATTCATTTCCATTGAAATGCATGTAATGACTCTTACTGGGCCTTGTAACTCCCCACTATGTAACTTTTTCACACCACCCAGTATATTGCATGGGTTTGAGTATAGGAAATGGTTGGCATATCCTATTAGCTATGCCAGCTGCCTTAGCTTTGTAATCTCTCACCAAATGCTGCCCATCTGCCACTGTTTCCCTGAGCCCAAAGATCAGCTCTCTCTCACCAAGCAGAGACCAAGCACCAGAGAAAGGGGGGGGGGGGGGTAGAGGAATGCAATAGAATAACATCCTGATTTGTGCGGCCGAGAGATTAACCCAGATTGAATTGCAACACAGAAACCTAATCTGATTTGATTCCTTCTCAAATTATTAGGTATATTCAATGGACTAGACACACACTGGGGCACTCAAATGAACAGGCAGGCAGATGGGTGGACGGACGGGCAGACAAGGTGCATGGTGCCACTTGAATTGTTTATTTACTATGTCACTCAAATGAAAGAACATGAAAATGCCATTCACTTGGGTCAGCAGGTGTTTCAGAGTCCACTGGTCACAAAGTGGTTTGTGTACCCACACCAAGATCATTCAGAGGGCTATACACCCGACAGAGAAAACATACAGCCCAACTCATATCAAAAGGAATAACATTGTGTTGATGGCTCGGAGGCTGATAGAGGCTTCATCCCCTTGAAGTCGCCATTTTCCACTGAATTAAACAAAAGAAAACACACCCACAAACCAATGAATGTTGTGTTATTTTGCAACATATTTACAACTTGCAGCTGTGTTTGTTTGTGAAGGATGTGGGGGCGTATGTTTAAATCACAAAGGAAGCCTTTTCCCACGCAAACTTTCGTCCTCAACAACAAAGCATTTCATTTCAACTGCTCTACTTTGGAATCTGAGCTGCACTTTAGGCAACAGTGGCCAGGCATAGCAAGACTATACACACAAGCTTAATGCTCTGCAAACTCTGACCTGTTTGTATCTGTGTGCGCACGCGTAAAGTGTGTATGTCAGAGTGTGTGTGCGTGTGTGCATTTATGTGTGTTGTAGTGTGTGATTATGTGGCAAATCTGTGTCTGTGGGCACAAGGTGAGCGCTCTGGTTTCTACTTGTCCTGGAACAGCTGTTTGTGTACAGAGTAAAGTAGGATTGCACAACAACAGCAAAAAAGTCAATATCAACCCAGTTCTCTCTCTGTGTGTGTGCATGTATGTGCACGTGTGCGTGTGTGTGCATTTATGCAAGTGTGTGTTGTAGTGTGTGATGTTGCGGCACACCCATGTCTGCGGACACCCTTTTCAAAAAGCTAGGAGTCTTAGTTAAGAGTCTTAGGCCATAAATTGTCTTGTCCTGTGTAAACATGAATTGTTAAGCGCCAGAAGGTGCCTAGCAGTCTCAGCTCTGTTATGAGACCAAGAAAGAAGTTGTGTCGTTTTCACAATCACAGCGTGCACCTGGCACAGGCCCCACAAGTTCCCATACACACTCAGGCAGGCACGGGTGCAGAAATATTGCATTTACATGTACATTTTAGTCATTTAGCAGACGCTGTCATTCAGAGCAACTTACAGTAGTGAGTGCATACAAGATTGTACTGGTCCCCCTTGGGAATTGAACCCACAACCCTCACGTTGCAAGGGCCATGCTCTACCAACACACACACCACACCACACACCACACCACACACACACACACACACACACACACACACACACACACACACACACACACACACACACACACACACACACACACACACACACACACACACACACACACACACACACACACACACACACACACACACACATACTTTAGTTTGACATTTATGGTAAGGATTGCTCTGCTGTAGATGTTAGCAGAGATAGTGAAGTTGAAAGTAATATGCAAAGCAGTGTTGTTTCATGTTCCAGTTAATTGAATTGATAGTATCTGCATGCTGTCCAATGATGCATGAATTCATCACTAAATGTTCAGAAGTTCAGTAATGTATTCATAGAAAGTCAGAATATAATCCAACATTTTGAATGATCAGTTCAAAACATCCATTACACCCTTGAACTCCATAATGTCCAAAATATTAATCACAAACAGCCACAGAAAGCACATTCTGGAGTATAGACAGACATATCTGAATGTCTGGTAGTTTCCATGCTCCGTAAGTGTGGTGTCTTTCTCAATGCTGCTTCATATGGGTTGCAGAGGGTGGCAGGGTATGAATCAGTCTGTATTGTGGGAGGGGTTTACTGTGCCTAAAAGGGAAGAAATGTGAGTCAAAAAGATACTGAACAGCCCAATCTTCCTCAGCTTAATTTCTTCAGTGCTGGAAAATCAGCTTATGTGCTGAGTGTGAGGAATGGCGAAGCCAACAGAAAGCAGTGCAGAGACAATGGAGGGGTAACATTTGCAGCATACAATCATCATAGGGCTATTGTAATTAGAGCAAAGACACACACACACACACACACACACACACACACACACACCAAAGACAACAGGATCTTATTCTTCAAACAAAACTGAAAATGACATCGAAAACAAGACCTTTTCTTGCTACATGCACCATAACTGCCTACACTCAGGACCATCTGCAAGCCTTATGTTTACTAGACATAGTGGTTCAGAGCCAAGACATGTTTTCACCCAGATTCCAAAAATCTAAATCTTCCCAATGTTGGTTTTACTTTTGAGTGTGGGAATGCAGACACATAAAAAATCCCATAATTGAGAACGTATAGCCAACCATGAATGTTAGCAGATGAAAGATAAGGCTTGCTCTGGAAATAGCAAACCACCGTTTCTAATATGGAAATATATTTGAATAATAAACAAAGTCAAACGTACACGAGTCAAATCCACCAATTCATTATGCCAAGACACCGTCCATAGGAAATTGAAACTTGCTGTCCTGATGTACATTTGGTGTTCACCTTCTTCTAGAATTTTATATGTCTGACGTTAGCTTGAATTATTCAACAAACCAAAGTCTTTTCTCTGCTTTACAACATTTGTTATCCTTTTTTGGGCACGGCTTTAAAGTTTAATTACACAAAATAAATGATACATGTTGGAATTAAACATGCTTACGACGTAACTAAAAATTATATTCACCACATAAGGGGTGCCGGATTTTATTTCAGCCCAATACCAACACATCTTCTCAAACTGAATAGTTGGTGCTATATTCGTACTGGGCTGGAACAAAGGCCTGCACTCTTAAGAGTGCTTGATAATCTATTATCTACCTTAATAAACCTGTATGCACTCCATAATAAAGACATGACAGGTGACGCAAGCAGTCCATCAGCTTGGTCAAACACATGGAGCCTGTTTCTCTGGCACTGTTCTTCAAAGGTATCTTAGATAGTATCATAGAAGGTACCAGCCACCAAGCCCAGAACCATCTACTGTCAGTATAGATCTACTTTAGACATTCTGCTGGCCAGAGCGTCCCTCTGCAACTATCGTTCTGCACCACAGGGTGTCTTCTTTGCAACATTTCCAAACCACAGATATCCAACTATAAATACAGATCTTTAATCTGTCAGGTCCCCAAACACACTGGAAAAGAGAGCACACAACTTCACTGAGAAATTACAACCCCTCTCCAGCTCGCTCGAGTTTCAGTTCCTCCCAAGTTTTTTGTTGTTGTTTTGCCTCGTGTCTCATTTCGCCACCCTGGGACGGAGTATTTCTGACACAGTTCTGACTGACTTTTGATAAGAAATTGGACTATGTTTTCAAGCTGATTTTGAAAAAGGCGAAAGCATTTTTTTTTCAATTAAGTGAATTCAATTGTTCTAATTGGCAAAGGAACTTTTGTTCTTTGAAATAGTGATTGTGCCCTGGGCTCCTTCCCAAGTGTCCACGCCCGTCGATTTGAATGACCCGCCTTGATTAGACTAATGAGACAGGTTATGTTAGCTGTCATAGGGAGGATAGTTAGGATGCATCATGGACAGATGAGGCAGCAATAGAAACGTATACGCCCAAAGAGTGGAACACTAGTCACTTTCATAATGCCACTTCATGAATGTTAGCATATCTCTACTTATCTCATGTGTATATAGTGTATACTCCACTATCTATTCTATACTACAGTATCTATTGTGTCTTAGCCACTGTCACTGCTCATCCATATAATTTATATGTATATATTCTTATCCCATTCTTTTACTAGATTGTGTGTATTTGGTTTTGTTGTGGAATTTGTTAGATATATAGCACTTGGCTACACTCACAATAACATTTGCTGACCATGTGAATGTGACCAATAAAATTAGATTTGATTTGATTAGAAGAGTCGAGATAAGAGAATACCCTTATACGTCAACTCCACCACTTTTAAAACCAATGTTCATCATCTCCGGCACAATACCACTGTCAACACGTGAAAACTGAGCATTTCTAAGTTTTGTAGAAATAAATATAAAGTTCAAAAGTTCTACTTGATGACATCATCAAAAGTTTCAACATTTTCAAAAACATTGATTTTCAAACACTATGAGATTCGCAGTGGCGTGAAGAGCAAGAAAATCACTTGGGCTAGAAACCTGTTGCAGGTTTTGAAAATAACCGTTGTTTGACATTTAACCCTACACTGTGATGTTTTTTTTTTTTTTTACTTTTCTTCTCATCTTTTTAACCACAGATCGTAGAAACACGCTGGATATCCAGAGTTGAAAAAAAGATCAAGCTGAATTTCGAGAGATCAATCAATGTTCCTCACTTTTGTGTTGGAATTACTATTCTACCTCACAGATGTGCAAGGGGAAGTATGAAAGAAAATAAATGAACACCATGCTATTCAGGTTTGACTTGTTTTGACACACATAGTACTGTTTGTTCAGTCTATGCAAATAAGGCGTAAAGCAAAACAAAGAGGGCGCAGCCAGGAGAGTATCCGGCCAGATCTCAATCCCTCCAGTCAATAGGCTAACTTTCAGCTTTCCATTCAAACTAGTACCAGTATTAAAAAATGTCATGTCATGGTGTATAGAGACGTCAGCATGACTGAGGATTTTGGCTTTAGTGCAAGCTCTGCAAAAACTCCATGACCTGACTGCTACTTGTGCTCAACAAGGACGGATGAACGAACCATGGATTTTTAAACTTACAACAATAACAAAACTGTACATTAGCTCATGTCACTGTGGTTACATCATTTTCTGTAATGACGTCAAATACAATGTAATGTACCCAATAAACACAAATTAAATGACCTTCTAATGTATGATGAAAAACAACAACAGAAAGACATCGTCCCTAATCATGAGCTTCTTACTTGGGTATTCCATCTGGGTATTTTGGTCTCTCATGCTAATGGTCTTGATTGACCTGGAATCCTGGGGACAGCCTCTAGCCCAAATGAGTAGTCACAGTGCATTAGATTTGCATTGTGAATCAGACAAGACTGACCCTGGCAATTAGGTGTGCACAGTGTACGTGAGTTTAGGTACAGTAGACCGAAGGCTCAGTGCCATTAGTGTGGACCGAAATTTGTACTAAATAGTGTAACATGAGTTTGTCTTTTGACCTCTCATCACAGATTAGCAACAAAACATAGCCCATAGGCTAGATGTACAGAGACAAAAATGTATCTGCAAACAAACAATACAAGTATGATATATTCATAACATAATTTTATGCACCATAGCCACATTTTGTTATTCGTTATTTCCCAGCAAAGAAGACTGCATGTGATGGTCAACTTGTGTTTGGAATGTAAATTAATTTGGAATTTTGAATATGTTCTTTATCCTTCAAATCACTTCTTGAATCATTGTTCTTTTGTTCTGAAAGTCAACTGTCTACCTCCAACACCGCTGTTGTTGAGGGGCGAGCAGAGGTAAAGATGACTTATGTTCTTAGATATGTTGCAGCATTTTTCATCTGATGTTTTTGTCATTAAATACCCTTGACTTTGGAACACTGTTATGTGAAGGAAAAGCATTAAGGTGTATTACTATGTTGACAAGTGACAGTATCACTGGCATGTTGTGGAAGAAGTGAAACAACTTCTTCACAACTGAAAGTGCATCGACCATCTATAATGAAAGCACCGCAATTGTTGTTGTCCTCTAAGTTTAGGCAACAAATGCAAATACACACACACACACACACACACAGTGCCTTCAGAAATTATTCAGACCCCTTGACTTTTTCCACATTTTGTTTAGTTAAAGTCTTATTCTAATATATATATATATTTTTTTATAATTCCCCAACATTTTACACGTAATACCTCAAAGAAATTGTCCCTAGAGCTCCGAGACAGGATTGTGTCGAGGCACAGATTTCTGGAAGGGTGCCAAAAAATGTCTGCAGCATTGAAGGTCCCCAAGAATAGTGTCCTTCATCATTCTTAAATGGAAGATGTTTTGGACCACCAAGACTCTTCCTAGAGCTGGCTGCCCGGCCAAACTAAGCAATCGGTGGAGAAGGGCCTTGTTCAGGGAGGTGACCAAGAACCCGATTGTCACTTTGACAGAGCTCTAGAGGAGATGGCAGAAACTTCCAGAAGGACAACCATCTCTGCAGCACTCCACGAAGTAGGCCTTTATGGTAGAGTGGCCAGATGGAAGCCACACCTCAATAAAAGGCACATGACAGCCGGCTTGTAGTTTTCGAAAAAGCACCTAAATACTCTCAGACCATGATAAACAAGATTCTCTGGTCTGATGAAACCAAAATTGAACTCTTTGGACTGAATGCCAAGTGTCACATCTGGAGGAAACCTGGCACCATCCCTACGGTAACTCATGGTGGTGGCAGCATTATGCTGAGGGGATGTTTTTCAGCTTCAGGGACTGGGAGACTAGTCAGGATCGAGGGAAAGATGAATGCAGCAAAGATATCCTTGATGAAAACCTGCTCCAGATCGCTCAGGACCTCAGACAGGGGCGAAGGTTCACCTTTCAACAGGACAACAATCCTAAGACAACGCAGGAGTGGCTTCGAGACAAGCCTCTGGCCAGAGCCCAGACCTCTGCATTTGATCATTTCTGGAGATACCTTCAAATAGCCGTCCAGCAACGCCCCGATCACACCTGACGGAGCTTGAGAGGATCTGCAGAGAAAATCGGGAGAAACTCCCCAAATACAGATGCACTAAGCTTGTAGCATCATACCCAAGAAGACTCAAGGCAGTAATCGCTGCCAAAGGTGCTTCAACAAATGTACTGAATAAAGGGCCTGAATACTTATGTCAATGTGATATTTGCAATTTTTGCTTTGTCATTATGGTGTATTGTGTAAATTGATGAGAGAAAAAAAAAAGAATTCATCAATTTTAGAATAAGGCTGTAACATAGCAAAATGTGGAACAAGTCAAGGGGTCTGACTACTTTCCGAATGCACAGTACACACAGAAACACACACACACACACACACACCAAGTAAAATTAGGTTGATATTCAACCACACTATGGAAAGTACATAACATTCAGGAAAGACACAGCTTGTTGGTAACCAATGGCATTTAAGTCAATACATTTAAATGTGCTTTAACACCCCCCTCTATGGTTTAATGGTTTGGTGAGACTTGATCTGACCCAAAATGACCCCCCCTCAGTCATGTTGGGTCAAATCAAGTCTCACCAAACCATTAAACCACAGAGTGCAATAATAGACCTCAAAACCTGATCATCTGGAACAAAGATGACACCTCAGCAATGAAACACAGTATATGTTTCGTGCCACCGCCTAGGTATAGAGCTTGACATGCCCAACAGCTCCCGAACCTGTGGAATGCTTTTCAGTTTTGACTTTCACCTTCCAGCAACCCCTTTTGAGGCTTGCGTTTCAGTGGGGAGAATAGAAATGTTGATCCCCTACCAACAGCCTTGTGTCTATAATAGTCTTACAAGGTTGTGTGACTTTGAAAGTGACTCCTAGAGTAGAGTATGTTGTACAATTACAGTATCGTGTGGCATTGTGGTAAATGTATGTAATATGTGTGTAATGTAATTGGACCATGGTTATGTGTGACTGGTGATGTGTGACTTATAAAGATGAAATAAAGATGAAGTACCTCTATGTTGCACATAGCAGTGCACATATACAGGAGAAACATGATATGGATACATCCTGTATCTCCAATCATAACCAACTGAAACTAAATACAAGCTTAATCCCAACATAATCTTAATAAACACTCCTTATATCCTGTCTAATAGTCTCTTCTGCAACTCACTTAGATACACAAGAGTTTAAGTATGTTCTTGGGGACTAGACCCTTGAGGGCTGTTCACGCATTAAAATGAGTGTAAATTCAAAGTGTGAATTTTTTTCTGTTTAAGCCTTAAGCATTTTTCTCTGCAGGGAAAAAAGGGTATATTTAAAGGCGTGTCATACTAATCTGTGGTTAATTGATTGTGATGAAATATTATGCATATTTTAATATTTAGAACATTGGAAAAAAGGAAATTGATGTTATGTAAATCAAATTAGATTGGCCAACTCACGACTCCAACATGCTAATCTTCAGTGCAAGCAATGAGGAAAAAGCTTAATTCTGTTTTCCCCCAAAATACCCCTAAAACAAGCAGTAATTCCCAGAGGCAAATTGCTTCATAATCTCTACACTTTAAGTTTCATGTTAGTAGATCCAAAATCCACTCACCTAACGTCAACAAACTAAATTTTGTCAATTTACAACACAGCCAAAAACAGTCTTGATGCAATCATTGAGCATATTGTGGCTTCTGTCTTGATTGAGGATCAGTGAAAAAGAAAGGGCTTGATATTTCTGATATATTCATACACTCCAGCTGAAAAATACCCTATTCTACTGTATCTTAGTCTACGCCGCTCTGACATTGCTCGCCCAGATATTTACAATACCGTTCAAAAGTTTGGGGTCACTTAGAAATGTCCTTGTTTTTTTAAAGAAAAGCTCAATGTTTTGTCCATTAAAAAAAACATCAAATTGATCAGAAATACAGTGTAGACATTGTAAAATACTATTGTAGCTGGAAACGGCTAATTTTGTATGGAATATCTACCTTTATCAGCAGCCATCACTTCTGTGTTCCAATGGCATGTTGTGTTAGCTAATCCAAGTTGATCATTTTAAAAGGTTAATTGATCATTAGAAAACAATTTTGCAATTATGTTAGCACAGCTGAAAACTGTCGTTCTGATTAAAGAAGCAATAAAACTGGCCTTCTTTAGACTAGTTGAGTATCTGGAGAATCAGCAATTGGGGTTCCGATTATAGGCTCAAAATGACCAGAAACAAGGAACGTTCTTCTGAAACTCGTCAGTTTACTCTTGTTCTGAGAAATTAAGGCTATTCCACGCGAGAAATTGATCTCGTACCAATCTGTGTACTACTCCCTTCACAGAATAGCGCAAACGGTCTCTAACCAGAATAAAAAGAAGAGTGGGAGGCCCCGGTGCACAACTGAGCAAGAGGACAAGTACATTGCAGTATCTAGTTTGAGAAACAGACGCCTCACAAGTCCTCAACTGGCAGCTTCATTAAATAGTACCCGCAAAACACCAGTCTAAACGTCAACAGTGAAGAGGTGACTCCTGCATGCTGGCCTTCTAGGCAGAGTTCCTCTGTCGAGTGTCTGTGTTCTTTGCCCAGCTTAATCTTTTCTTTTTATTGGCCAGTCTGAGATACGTCTTTTTCTTTGCAACTCTGCCTGAATTGTTTTTTTGTACCATCACCTTTGCAATGGAAGAGAAAGGTCATAATATATTATTCCTGCCCAGCGCAATTTAGATTTTGTTGCAGATTTTTAGACTGATCCAATGAACCATTTGATATCTATTTAAAATGTTGTTGTGCTCTGCCCAAATGTGCCTAATTGGTTTATTAATACATTTTCAAGTTCATAATTCTGTACTCTCCCCTAACAATAGCACGGTTTTATTTTACTGTAATAGCTACTGTAAATTGGACAGTGCAGTTAGATTAGCAAGAATGTAAGCTTTCTGCCCATATCAGATATGTCTATGTCCTGGGATTTTTTGTTGTTATTTACAACCTCATGCTAATCACATTAGCCTATGTTAGCTCAACCATCCTGCAGGGGGGGACACTGATCCAGTAGAGGTTAAACAGTAGATTAATACAACCCGAGATGGGGCTGAGGGATAAGACAGCGATTGCACTGTCGTTCCCTCTGCTTTACTTAATCAAATCAAATCAAATTGTATTCATCACATACACAGTTTACAACATGTGATAGCACCCTCAACAATGCCGTACATTAATCACTATCAGAAGTAGTTGCATAGTAATAAAGGACTGTATTTACAAATATAAAGTGAGTAGTGACAAGGTCACGCGGTAGAATAAATAGTATATAATTTCTCTGGTCCTCAAAGGAAACATCATATCATGATCTAGGCCAGGGATGGGCAACTTTGATGGGTACACAAAAAAATCGGAACTCATCATGAGGGGCCACAGTTGCTCGTGGGTCTGCGTTCCCACATGTGCGTTAGCTGACATTGGCTAATTGAGTGACTGTCAGTGACTGACATAACAAGAGAAAAATAGTGGATTCACAACAAAATTTCGAAATTACACCCTGTGTATTCTATTATTCTACTATTCTAACTTGAAACAGTAAGTATTCTATTATTCTAACTTGCAAGAGTAAGTTGAGCCCCCGACTGAGTTCCAAAATACAGTTGAAGTCGGAAGTTTACATACACCTTAGCCAAATTAATTTATACTCAGTTTTTCACAATTCCTGTGTAAAAATTAGGATCACCACTTTATTTTAAGAATGTGAAATTTCAGAATAATAGTAGAGAGAATAATTTATTTCAGCTTTACTTTCTTTCATCACATTCCCAGTAGGTCAGAAGTTTACATACACGCAATTAGTATTTGGTAGCATTGCCATTATATTGTTTAACTTGGGTCAAACGTTTCGGGTAGCCTTCCACAAGCTTCCCACAATAAGCTGGGTACTTTTGTGCCTGTTTCCTCCAGCATCTTCACAAGGTCCTTTGCTGTTGTTCTGGGATTGATTTGCACTTTTCGCACCAAAGTAGGTTAATCTCTAGGAAGCAGAACGCGTCTCCTTCCTGAGCGGAATGACGGCTGCGTGGTCCCATGGTGTTTATACTTGCGTACTATTGTTTGTACAGATGAACATGGTACCTTCAGGCGTTTGGAAATTGCTTCCAAGGATGAACCAGACTTGTGGAGGTCTACAATTTATTTTCTGAGATCTTGGCTGATTTCTTTTTATTTTCCGATGATGTCAAGCAAAGAGCCACTGAGTTTGAAGCTAGGGCTTGAAATACATCCACAGGTACACCTCCAATTGACTCAAATGATGTCAATTAGCCTATCAGAAGCTTCTAAAGCCATGACATAATTTTCTGGAATTTTCCAAGCTGTTTAAAGGCACAGTAAACTTAGTGTATGTAAACTTCTGAACCACTGGAATTGTGATACAGTGAGTTGTAAGTGAAATAATCAGTCTGAAATCAATTGTTGGAAAAATTACTTGTGTCATGCACAAAGTAGATGTCCTAACCGACTTGCCAAAACTATAGTTTGTTAACAAGAAATTTGTGGAGAGTGGTTGAAAAAGTTTTAATGACTCCAACCTAAGTGTATGTAAACCTCCGACTTTAACTGTGTATATATACAAATATGTATATATATATATATATATATATATATATATATATATATATATATATATATATATACTTTTTGGGGGATGGCGGGGGGTGATCTGAGGGCCTTTAAAAGGGGGGCCGCCAGTTGCCCATCCCTGATCTAGGCTCCTATTGGTTCTCGTCCATTCTCCCTGACGTTGTGACATTAAAGGTTCCAACGCTCCATGGAAACTTGACACGTGATCCACTGCACAAATGCAACGAGCAGTGGGAAAGACGTCATGTTTAATCTACTGTACAGGCCCCTACTGTATGCTGGGCCATGTCTCGCCTTTTAGAGTACATGCATATCATGTAAAATACATGTCAGCCCAGCTACTCCAGAGAAACTGGATTGACTTATTGGGGGAAGAAGAAGGAAGGACTGTATAACATGCTTTGATATGTATTGTATATCTTCCTTTCATGTGTTATATAACTGCTTTTGATGTGTCCGTTGTATTGAAGACTAATCACTCCAGTTGTGGAGATATTCTTGAACATATGAGAAGCATACATTGTTTTTTACACAGACCTGTTTGGTATGCATGCTACACATTTCCCTTTTACTGATAGGTTGAGTTGTCAACACAGGGCTACTGTACTCTTCAACTAGTTGACGTTACAGTTCAGTTTTTGCACAAATAGCTGATTCTGGGTGGCACGTGTCCAGTGTATTTTGCTCATTTCTCACTGAGGGCCCCAATTTCAGTTTGTAAATATACAACATTAATGATAAATGGGACCGTGCATGTCATGGATTTCCTTTATCTCTGTGTCTCTATCGCACAGGATTTAATCCATAGTTAATTAAATCAGGGTTTACTCTGTTCCACCTCAGAATTGTGATGCTGAACTGATGTCGTGTTGCTCATTGAAAAGGGACCTTGTTCTTGGTTGCAAAAAAAAACATTATATAATATGCCCTTTTCCCTTCAAGTAGATTACCATGGATAAAAATCAGTATCACTGTGGTTGTGGTTGGCTGAAATGACTCTGTATGTTTCATACAATTACACAATATGCTTCCATTCATTTTCACTGTTAACTGTTCAAAAGCAAGAACTGAAAGCTGCAATTTTTTTGACTGAAAAGTAAATGAGAGTAAATGAAATATAATTCTGTAAACATTTAAGTTTACCAGTCTACCAGGACCAAAAAGCCCCGAACAAGTCTTAAATGAAGGTTTGGAAGGAAATGTGAAAATACACAATTCTCTTTTAAGGCTATCACAGCTTGTTCTAACTTAAAATGCGATTAATTATGAATTGCTTGTTCAAAACATAATACACCTGAAAGACACTATTAAGACCTGTGAGACGACAGAATGAGGAACAATTTACATCTGAAAAAGTCTTAACACAGCTTACATTCATAATGCATGCATTATATAACTATACACACAGCGTGAAGTTGACAAGTTGTCCCTGCTGTGCTCATAGGGAAAGATGTGTACTGTATGCATTTTAAATATTAATTATTACTCCACATTTTTACTCAATCTTCAGCCAATTAGAATATTTGATTCACGATCTCAGCATATATTATTGTGTTTACCCATTTTATGAACCAGACCTACAAGAAGTGTGTGCGCACAGGGTGTAGTTACCGCGTGAACATTGCTTTGGCGGGTTTCAAGGGACCCATCCACACTGCTGTGAAACAGTAGAATCCATCACAAAAATGAATCACTTTCAAAGCCACTGTTCCTAAACTCTGACATAGGACGAGATCTCCAAAATCATAGATACTTCTTCCAGTTTCACACTGTGTGCTTGTCTATACAATTAACCCGGAGAGGGATAGTGTGCACCCAACAATTGAACCGAGGGTGGCAAACAGGGTCCTAACTTTTCATTTTAACATAAAAATAACAACGGGGGCAGTGAATCTCCCTTGAAATACTGTCAGAACCAATAATACAAGGTAGAAACATCTCCCTGGAGACATGGTTTAGTTTCTGCAGATGGACAATCTCGGTTAATTTGAATATCTAACAAAATCACTGCAATGACAACTCTATAGAATGACTATAAATAGCTCAAGGCAGCTTTGGTCTATACTTTTAAAGGCACAACAGAATTAAGATGGTTACTTTCTCTGCCTTTGCTCATTTCAGTCTCACCCAAGTGTTTTGATATCACAATATGAAATTTTTTACAGAGGAAGATAACCCTTTAAGACTGTTTGTGATCAGCCCTACTGTTATAATCATGAATGCATGATGTACTCCACTTAAGAAGTCAAAAGGAAATAAGGCCAGAGCCTGTAGCCTTGCTTGTTGAGAGTTGGCATGAACAGACTATTCAAAGAGCACTGGTTCTAAGTCTACCCTTGGCTTCCCAGTCCCATTGAGTGCATTTGCAGTTAAAAAACAAACATACACAGAATACATACATTTTAAAAACGTGACAGGGATAACATAATGTCAAAGGCTTTTTTTCCATTGTGGTCCCTAAAGTGCATGGAGCAAAACTAACAAGGAAACATTTCAATTTCGACCTTATGGTTTCAATGTCTCTACTTGGCTTCAGATGATGAAAAGGCTGGGAGGTCGTTTGGATTGGGAATGAAGTGTAGCTTCAACAGAGGGGGCATCAACGGTAAAGCCAGGGAGAACGAAAGAGTCTGACAAACAGGCCCGAAGCTCTTTATTAGTGCACCACAACTCCTTCCGCCGACGGTCAGTTCTGCCATAGGAGCCGCTCCTCTGTAGGTACAGGTCCTCCTTGTCTGAAGATGTAGCACCTACCTGGGCGATGCCACGGCTAATGAAAAGTGCACAAAAAGCCACTATATCCTGGCAGTGGTTAACATCAGCCCCTGAGCCTCTGCCACCTCTGGAAAAAGCATGCAGTCCTTGACTGTTATTCTTCCCGACAGATGAAACAAAATAGCTGGGGCTGCATTATTTTAAATCCAAACAGCCAAACAGCCAGATATCTAGCTAGCTATAAGCCCAAAAGGTAGACTTTTCATCCCAATTATGCAATTCTGAGAGTCAAGACCACACAATGTAAGTGATCAAACCCCAGAGCAGACAAACCCCAAAAAAGATCATTAAAAAAAATGCAACAAGCCTCTCAGCCACTGGAATGCACTCCCAGACCACCTGCAGGACCCACAGACTCAAGGCTCATTGAAAACAAGCCTAAAGACCTTTCTCTTTTGAAAGGCTTTCCGTTTATAACTGTGCTCCTTGGTGTCCTTGTCCCTTGTAGTGTCAGCTGTGTTCTTTGTGTCAGTTTCCCTGTCTAGTTGTGAAACATTTTCTATTTGGTTTAAAAAATATATATTTTATGCACTTTGAGATTATTCCGTATAATGAAAGTGCTTTACAAATGTAATCCATTCATGAATTACCAAAAAACACTTAAATAACAACATGTACAATATTTACACAGCTCTCTGCCTAGGCGACCTCACCGCGCCATGGCAACCACAGATATATTCTATTCTTGATTAATGCAAATCACATGTTTTTCACATTTTGTCCCAAAGATATGAACTTGATTTGACTGATAAGTGAAAGCTAAGTCCTTAAAATGACTATATGCAAATGATCCGAGTAATGTCTCAAAGTACACAAACTGTGACATTATTAGGCGGTTATTATACATCCTACATAATATGATAAGATGCCATGTCATGTCATAGGTCTGCATCAACATCCAGTCCAGGCGGAGAGTCACGTCTTGACTTAATTATGCAGCGGGATGACACAAATCAAGCCGTCTCAGATCTGATGTCATCTGACATGGCCGACATTGATATTCATGGCGAGCACAAGTCATTTAGACCATTCCGGGGCAATTATGCATAAAACTGCCGATCTGCACAATACTTGTCATGCCAGCGCTCGGAGATGCCCCTGGAGTGTCCCTCTGAGCAGGCACCAGTTAGTTGACGGGTCAGACTGAGGAAAATATCTCCCTTTGTTGTTCTCATATTGTCTTAATACGTAACCGGTGACTGCGGCGGAGAATTAGCTTACATACTGTATCAAACACTGCTGTCCTCCGTAGTATTCTAAGGTAGGATGTCACATCACATGATTAAATGAATGTTGATTATCCCCAAATGGCAATTACTTAAGATCAATTTAATATGTTTATTAATATGTTTATTTTATTGAAGATTACTAAACGGGTCATTGTTCATTGCAGTTTCTACTCCATGTGTTACTGTTAGTAGGTTATTCTGTTACTTTTTTTTCACATGGAGAACAATGAACATCAATAATTATTCTGAGATCACATCAATACACTAGACGTTATGTGTCATGATAGGGTTTTCCATTCCATTGCCTGTCTATGGAACTCCCCTTCTTTTGATGTGATAAGCATTGGGGGCTTTCACATGCAGTCACACAGATGACCGTAGATCATTGCTGTTGATTTCAAAGTTTATTTGCTATGAATGAATGGGGACCAGTGTTCACAGGAAATGCCATAGTGAGACTCAGGCTTCTGTTCCAGAACCCAAGATGGCTAGGGCATGGCAAATTGACAGTTATGTCATCAGCAAAAACAAAAATTGGGATGACGACTGAGCTCAGGATGTAAAGTGAAATAAATGTGTCATATTAAATAAAAAATATGACAAAAACCTAAATATAGGGCTAAGTTATTTTGAGAGAGCATTGTGTAATGCTTTGGCTTGTGTTGCCACAGTGTTTGTTTTTTTACCATACTTTATTCCTTCAGAGTCTATTGACTCACCCGTGCATCAATTTATTTAACATAATAGAAAATTCCATTTTAAATCTGTCTGTTTATGTTGTTTTCTTGCATGGGCTGCATCTCTCTCCACCACAGAAAGTGGCAGAGCTCCTTGTCAGACCATGAGACATTCCAAAAATATGACTACTCTTTTTGATTTAACCAGGCAAGTCAGTTATGAACAAATTATTATTTTCAATTACAGCCTAGGAACAGTGGGTTAACTGCCTTTTCAGGGGTAGAATGACAGCTTTGTATCTTGTCAGGTCAGGGGATTTGATCTCGCAACCTTCCGGTTATTAGTCCAACACTCTAACCACTTGGCTACCTGCCGCCCTTATTGAAAGATGAAACTCTCTCGAACATGATGGTGTTCTCCGTTTTAGACTATGACCCCCATATCTCTCATGGGACTCATCTGAAGGTACCTCGGTACCGGGTTTTAAAAAATGCATGGAAGTATGCAGGTAGTTTTGTGCCAACAACAACAAAAAGTAATATATGTGTCCAAAAAAACGAAATATTTCCTGAGGTGCCCTTCTGTGTGAGGCATTGGAAAACGTCCCTGGTCTTTGTGTTTGAATCTGTGTTTGAAATTCTTGACTGAGGGACTTACAGATAATTGTATGTACAGAGATGTGGTAGTCATGTTAAACACTATTATTGCACACATAGTGAGTCCATGTAACCAGTTATGTGACTTACTCCTGAACTTATTTAGGCTTGCCATAACAAAGGGGTTGAATACTTTGACTCAAGACATTTCAGATTTCCATTTTTATTTCATTAGAAACATTTTCAGTTAAGGCTGTAACACAACACAATGTAGAAAAAGTCAAGGGGTGTTTCTGAAGGCAAGTATGCAGACAGATCCCTTGGCTTTTTCCACATCTTGTTATGTTACAGCCTTATTCTAAAATGCATTAAATCTTTTTCCCCCTCATCAATCTACACACAATACCCCATAATGACATAGAAAAATCCCCATGAAATATCACATTTCCATAAGTATTTAGACCCTTTACTCAGTACTTTGGCAGCGATGAAAGCATTGAGTCTTGTTGGGTATGATGCTACAAGCTTGGAACACCTGTATTTAGTGAGCTGTACGTCTGTGCGTGTGTGGGTGGGTATATGTGTGTGTGTTTATGGTAATGTGTGTGTGTGTGTGTGTGCATATGCGTTTGTTGCCTTATCGTAAATCTAGAGGACAACAACAATTGTCATGCTTTCATTATAGATGGTCGATGCACTTTCAGTTGTGAAGTAGTTGTTTCACAGACAATTTCTTCGACCTTATGGCTTGGTTTTTGCTCTGACATACATTGTCAACTGTGGAACCTTATATAGACAGGTGTATGCTTTTCCAAACCATGTCCAATCAATAGAATTGACCACAGGTGGACTCCAATCAAGTTTTAGAAACATCTCAAGGATGATCAATGGAAACAAGATACACCTAAGCTCAATTTCAAGTCTCATAGCAAATGGTTTGAACAGTTATGTAATAAGGTATTTCTGTTTATTATTTTTAATACATCTGCAAAAATAAAAAATAAACTGTTTTTGTTTTTTTATTATGGGGTATTGTAAAGCATGCTGAGTTTTTTAAAATGGTATTTAATCTACCTTAGAATAAGGCTGTAGCGTAACAAAATGTGGAAAAAGTCATGTGGTCTGAATACTTTCTGAAGGCACTGTATATTGGATGGTCAGTCCATAGCTCTGTTTATGAATTTTAGAGTGCTTAGCCTACATTTCTACAGGCCTTCCATCAGCTTTTTACTAAAATAGAGGTGGGAAAACCACCTTGTTATTTTTTCAACCGCTGATTGCACCGTTAATAGCTAAAGCAACAATCATTACAAACCTCAAGAATAAACCATTTCCCTTTGCATTCATCACCATTGGATGACAGTTCTGATTTTATCATAACTTTTCCTAAAGTGCCATTACAATAATAAAACAGGATCTAATAGTGCTTCACAGATCAGATCAGACTGTAGCCTTATACAAAGTTTTAAACCGCGTTCTGGTTCATGTCGACTGTTAACGGTTCTAAAAATGGACGATGTTTACAGTTGACATTGGGTCTATGTGGTCATATGGAGTGGTGGGGTCTGGTTTAAGTCACAGCCAGGAGACTGAACTGTTTTTGTTTTTCCCCTCAAACATGAGTTATGGCGCCCATTGCCCAAAGTTTACACAACCAGGAAGTTCCCATGAAGGACTCTGTACCTGGCCTCCGTCCAGAGTAGGCTAGGGTACATACAACCGTTACCAGTTGTCACGTCCTGACCATAGAAAACCTGTATTTTCTATGGTAGAGTAGGTCAGGGCATGACTACGTGTTTTTGTTCTAGTTTATATTTTCTATGTGGGGTTCTAGGTTTGATTCTCTATGTTGGTGATTTGTATGAGTCCCAATTAGAGGCAGCTGGTTATCGTTGTCTCTAATTGGGGATCATACTTAAGTAGCATTTTTTCCACCCTGTGGTTTATGGGTTATTGTTTATGTTTAGTTGCCTGTTAGCACTGCATTGTCGTCACGGTTCGTTTATTCATTTATTGTTTGTATTTGCTTAAGTTTCACATTATTCATTAAAAGTATGTGGAACTCTACGTACACTGTGCCTTGGTCCGACCATCATTATTACGAACAACGTGACACCAGTTGTAGCGTACAAGTGGCTGTGGAGTGACTACATTGGAATAATAGCCGATGTTAAGCTTTGGGTGAAGAATCTATTTTTACAATTTATTTTCAGATTAAATTCATCAGCAGTTTCTCTCAGTCACTAAGCACATTTCCATCCAGCCATTTCATGCGGATTAAAGTACCTGACTCATTAAAAAAGTCACGACCGGGCTGATGGAAACATGAAATGTCGTTACACTTTTATAAATGCTGACAGACAATTTGATTGTTCAATGTGGTGGGATCGTTTATGTTGAAAAATACATTATGCAAGAAATGGGGGTGGAAATGCCTTTTTGCGCAAATATTGATATAATAACCACCGTATCGAACATCTCTCAAAGAAAATGCGCATATCGTTTTAGGTACATTTTTGAATATTATCATGAAAATCTGTCGCAAATTGGATGGAAACCTAGCTACTTGACAGCCACCCAATTAGTGACTTTTATAACCGGGCGGCCCCATTGCTCATCAGATATCATATTAAAACTGCAAACATTTGTCTCCACCCTATGGCAAAATGTGTATAATAAGCAGGAAATAACCTGTGAAACTGCATTTTTTTCTCGGCCCCATGTCAAACTGAGCTGAATTGCATGAAATGACTTAGAATATTGCAAAATCTTATCTCCGCCCCTTGGCAAAATGTGTAGAACTGCAGTAAACTTTCTTTCAACTGCAACATTTTCTCTACACACCATGGCAACAAAAAAAGTATTGCAGTAAATGAACTGTCAAATTGTAAAAAATATATATATATATATATATATATATATATATTCACTGTCAAGAGGGGGGGACAAAAATGTTTTGGGCTCCCAGTGTTTTTGGGACTCCCAACAACATTTGGTCTAGAGCTTCCAAAAGGCTAGGGCCGGCGCTGACTGCTATGTGGGTATGCAGACCCTCGAGCCACTGCTGCCCCAAAGTTGCCCATTCCTGTTTTAAATGAACCAATCCCAACATGAGAGAAGCCCACATTTACACTGACTTAAATAAACATGCTTTGGTGTGACTCATGCATTAGTCATAGAGTGGACTGTCACTTGGTATCATCTCTTCTGCTGAACTGGGCCTGCATGCATAAATCATCTCATCGAAGCTACTAGAACCTATTCTAAAGCAATTGTAGGACACAGAAAAAGTCCTACTGTACCTGAGACTTGCCCATTGGAGGATGTTATGAAGCAACTTTCAGCAATGTGCACAAGCAGTCATTTGACACCTTGTATGTCCTTTGAGACCTGTTTTATTCTAAGGCCAAGTACATCTATTCTAAGGTCTAGTAGATCTATTATACGGCCAATTTGATATATTCTAAGGTCAAATAGATCTATTCTAAGGTCTAGTAGATCTATTCTATAGGCCTAGTAGATCTATTCTATAGGGCCAGAAGAGCTATTCTAAGGTCCAGTATATCTATTCTAAGGTCTAGTAGATATATATTATAAGGTCTAGTAGATATCTATTAAAAGGTCCAGTAGATCTATTCTATAGGCCTAGAAGATCTATTCTATAGGCCCAGTAGATCTATTCTAAGGTCTAGAAGATCTATTTTAAGGTCTAGTAGATCTATTCTATAGGCCCAGTAGATCTACTCTAGGGTCTAGTAGATCTATTCTATAGGGCCAGTAGATCTATTCTAAGATCTAGAAGAGCTATTCTAAGGTCCAGTATATCTATTCTAAGGTCTAGTAGACATCTATTATAAGGTCTAGTAGATATCTATTAAAAGGTCCAGTAGACCTATTCTATAGGCCCAGTAGATCTATTCTAAGGTCTAGAATATCTATTTTAAGGTCTAGTAGATCTATTCTAAGGTCTTGTAGATATATTATAATGTAAGGTCTAGTAGATATCTTTTTTAAAGTCTAGAAGATCTACTATGCTGTAAGGTCTAGTAGCTATCTATTAAAATGTCTAGTAGATCTGTTAAATGCTTACATAAATATAACAATAACCTGACCACTTGTTGTTTTTCTGCAGTATGTGGCTGAAACACCTCGACTAGCCTACATGGTGCATTTAAACGGTGTAGAATGACAATCTGTCAGATTTCCATTGGATTTCAATCCAATTCCATTTGGGTATTATGATGATATGGGCAATGTGCTACTTTTTGAATGATTTTTCCAGCACTTGGGACCAATTTCCTTTTTTACCCACTCTGGGTAATTTACCCACTCTGGCCTTGGTCTTTCACATTCCCTACTTCTTGCCACTGTCAAGGGTCAAATGTCAGTGAGTCACGTGACAGACGTGACAGACTCACTATCCCATTTCTGGAAATAGACACGTGCCATGTCTCAACAGTCATAGACAGTTCACTCTATTCATCCCCTTTAATCAGTTGATAGGTTTAAAGAAATCAGAGTGACAGCTTTATGTGTCTGTTTTTGTGAAGGAAAGGAGATAAAGAGTAAAAGCTATTTTAGAGTAACCCAACCCTGGTAAGAGGGAGCTTATTTAGACATCCCAACATGAACAGCACAAGCAACTGAGCTTAGCATGCGGTGCATAGCATGCATTGCCATTGGCTGCTGGCCTTTGGTTTATTAACAGATATGTTGATCCATCCCTTTAAGCATATCAAACTTTAATCTATACGAGACATCAGACTCATCACATTAGGATCTGGTATTTGCACATATTAAATAATGGTTCAATATGGGGTAATAATTCAATATTTCGTAATGGTTCAATATTTACACAATTCATTAAGCTTAATATAATGTCTCCAGTGGCATATGATATGCTGGTTGCCTTGTTTAATGAAGGAAATAGATCTTGCACTTCACAGTCTGTTCTGTATTCTTCCTTTCATTAGTGATTACAGAGATAGACAATAATGTAGATGTTTGAAATCCGTAGGTAGCTGTGAGGTGCTTGCACTGAAACATAAGGCAAAGGAAGGTGTTTGAGATGAACATGCTGATTACATATGACTCAATTACTCCCTAAAGTATCTAAGAATAAATGTCCCATTTTCATGAAAGCCATCAGGGAACAGAAGGGTCAATACTCTTGTAGGTGAAGACACTCCTGTTCCAGGCTCCAGTTCTAAAGCTAATTTATCATTGTGGAACTCACAAACTCTGACTAGTGTTTATCAACTCAGGGGTACCATGGTCCTCGATTGGAATGTTCCCGCTATCCTAAAACCACACACTGAGCAAAGAGTAAACTTGAGTAAGAACTTAAGTAAGAACTTTGAGTCAACTAAACTTTTCGAGTGTGCTGTTTATCAACCAGAACCTAAAATAAATGCTAGATCATGCAGACTTTTCCTCTGTGGTTTAATTTAGAGGGTAAGGACATCTACCTGTGCTATCTGGGCCATGATAAACTTTCCTGGGATAGGTTTACTCCTCTGGCTCCTATAATCATCACAAGGAGATGTAACCTCCTGTGACTGAGAAATTATTTATTCTTTTCTTTTCCGAGGCATAAACAGGACGCGTTTGCTTCAAGCCTCTTTCTTTATTTTTAGTCCAAATCCCCCCTACCCAAGCGCGTATGTCTTACTATACCCGTTAAGAGTTTTTCTGCTATTTTATTTGGTTTGCCTCAACGTTCAGATCCCAGTGTTTTTGTAACCAGAATAAACCAATGTTTGAGAATCCATAAAATAGATAGAAAATAGTAATTGATTAATCTTCCAGAATGTTGTTTTAATGATTGTAACACACAATTGTTGATTGTAAAGTAATGTTACCTTTAATAAATGGTATTACAGTAGCTTGCGAAAGTATTCACCCCCCTTGGCATTTTTCCTATTTTGCTGCCTTACAACCTGGAATTAGAATGGATTTTTGGGGAGTTTGTATCATTTGATTTACACAGCATGCCTACCACTTTGAAGATGCAAAATATTTGTTTTTATTGTGAAACAAACAAGAAATCAGACAAAGATAAAACAGAAAACTTGAGAGTGCAAAACTATTCACACCCCAAAGTCAATACTTTGTAGAGCCACCTTTTTCAGCAATTACAGCTGCAAGTCTCTTGGGGTATGTCTCTATAAGCTTGGCACATCTAGCCACTGGGATTTTTGCCCATTCTTCAAGGCAAAACTGCTCTAGCTCCTTCAAGTTGGATGGGTTCTGCCTGTTTACAACCATTTTTAAGTCATACCACAGATTCTCAATTAGATTGATGTCTGGACTTTGACTAGGCCATTCCAAGACATTTCTATTTTTCCCCTTAAACCACTTGAGTGTTACTTTAGCAGTATGCTTAGGGTCATTGTCCTGCTGGAAGTTGAACCCCGGTCCCAGTCTCAAATCTCTGGAAGACTGAAACAGGTTTCCCTCAAGAATTTCCCTGTATTTAGCACCATTCATCATTCCTTCAATTCTGACCAGTTTCCCAGTCCATGCCGATGAAAAACATGATGATTTTCTCTGGGTGATGAGAGGTGTTGGTTTTGCGCCAGACATAGCGTTTTCCTTGATGGCAAAAAAGTTCAACTTTAGTCTCATCTGACCAGAGTACCATTCTGACCTTTCTCAATATGTTTGGGGAGTCTCCCACATGCCTTTTGGCGAACACCAAACATGTTTGCTTATTGCTTTCTTTAAGCAATGGCTTTTTTTTGGCAACTCTTCCGTAAAGCCCAGCTCTATGGAGTGTATGACTTAAAGTGGTCCTATGGACAGGTGCTCCACTCTTCCCTGTGGAGCTTCGCAGCTCCTTCAGGGTTATCTTTGGTCTCGTTGTTGCCTCTATGATTAATACTCTCCTTGCCTGGACCGTGAGTATTGGTGGGCGGCCCTCTCTTGGCAGGTTTGTTGTGGTATCATATTCTTTCCATTTAAAAAAATAATGGATTAGTGGTGCTCCATGGGATGTTCAAAGTTCAGGATATTTTTTTATAACCCAACCCTGATCTGTACTTCTCCACAACTTCCCTGACCTGTTTGGAGAGCTCCTTGGTTTTCATGGTGCCGCTTGCTTGTTGGTGCCCCTTGCTTAGTGGTGTTACAGACTCTGGGGTCTTTCAGAACAGGTGTATATACACTGAGATCATGTGACACATCATGTGACACTTAGATTGCACACAGGTGGACTTTATTTAACCTATTCTGTGACTTCTGAAGGTAATTGGTTGCACCAGATCTTATTTAGGGGCTTCATAGCAAAGGGTGTGAATACATATGCACGTACCACTTTTTATTTGTTTTGAGTTTTTTGAAACAAGTAATTTTTTTCATTACACTTCAACAATTTGGACTATTTTGTGTATGTCCATTACATGAAATCCAAATAAAATCTATTTAAATTACAGGTTGTAATGCAACCAACAAAATAGGAAAAACGACAAGGGGGATGAATACTTTTGCACTGTATGTATATGATGCCGGCATACAATACATTTTTCAACTAAATTAGGTAGTTCAGTGAATCAATTGAATTATCAAATCACATTTTATTTGTCACATTCGCCGAATACATGCACCCTTTTCCAACCATGCAGATCAAAATCAAATAAAAACACAATTAGCAAATAGATTTTAAAAAATCCCCAAATAAATAAATAATGTGATAAAATCATTGCATTATCTCCGGATAAATCTTTCTTTGCCTCATGTCCATTACCAGCGCAGCCAAACATGGACACATAAAGTCCTTAGAAACATACTGAATGTAAAACATAACACTGTCATTTGAATAGCGAAGTAGCTATATTATTGCTGCTCAAGAACAAGTGTTATAGCAGGAGTCAAAGGAGAGGAAAATGAGAGCAGTAAGTCTGTGAAAGCTGGGGGAAAAGTAGAAAGGGAGAAAGGTAAACCTTGATGGAAGAAGAGAAGAGAGTCGAAGAGATGGGGGAAGGGGTCTAATATGGGCCCCAGATGTTGGAAGGTAATTGTGCATAGGTTTTACAGAGCAGCCATCTGGAAGGCTGAGTGCTTAATACCCCTTTTACACAGATCTATGGCAACTTCCTTAAGTAATCTCCCTGGATGTGTGTCCACTCTCATCTGGGTTCAATCATTCCAAGTTGACTTTTGTTTACACAATACAATACCCAGGTTCGATCTTCATGCGGCTTAATGGAAGTATTGGGTTTGGGGTAATAACAAAATTGCATGTATGCAATATTATAAAACAGGCTCTTATTAAGTGAATGTAGTTCAAAATGTTTGGTGTGGGTTAGAGTTGAATTTATTCACTTGCCCGTGGTAAGGTTAGTTACAGTTAAATGGTATCGTGGGAAAGCTGAGGGGCAGCTCGTCCCTAGAGCAAAACATGTTGCCTCTGAAATTTACACACAGTACCTAGCTAACCACAACTACAAAGTGTAGGCCTATAGGTTTTAACTCTTAACAGGCACACTTCAGTCACACTACTGTCATTGTGTGAATCGGTTCATAAATAATCCAAGGATGTAATGAGAAGACTTTCAATTACAATTCAGCAATTGCCCCATTAATTAACTGAGGTCTCATTGTTGGTTCATTGTATAGTTCCTCATGACTTTTCAGTATTGTCCAGTTAAATCCACCCTATGAACCTCTACGGGATTGGTGTCCCTATACCGGGATGATTGAGCTAACGTGCGATAATGTGATTAGCATGACATTGTAAGTAACATCAAACTTTCCAGGACATAGACATGTCTAATATCGGCAGAAAGCATGACTTCTTGTTATTCTAACTACAATGTCCAATGTACAGTAGCTATTACAGTGGAAAAAGACCATGCTATTGTTTGAGGAGAGTGCACAAAAAAAAAAAAAAAAAAAGATCACCGCAACTGGTTTGATACATTCACCTCTGAAGGTAAATAGTGTACTTACATTCAAAAATCTTGCTCTGATTTGTCATCCGGTGGGTCCCAGAGATAAAATATAGCATCGTTTTGTTTGATAAAATCCATTTTTATATTCAAATGTAGAAACTGGGTTCTACAGTTTGAACCCCTGCTGTCTCTTGCTCCACACCTGGCCATCTAGATGTGTGAAAGTTAGTGTATAAGCTAATGATCCATCATGTATGACATTCCTGGGAGTGTGTAAACTTACGCTTTGTATTACCATATCATTATTGTATGTTCTCTATAGTTATGTACTTGAAAATGTATCAATTGACCAATTCAGCACATTTGTGCAGACTTTATACAAAATATTGTCCAGTATTGCAACGCTTCACTGGATCAATCTGAAACTTTGCACACACACACTGTTGCCATCTAGTGGCCAAAATCTAAATTGTGGCTAAACTGCAATATTATATTATGGCCTTTCTCTTGCATTTCAAAGATGATGGAAAATAGAAAACTCATGTTTTTTTGTTGGTATTATCTTTACCAGATCGAATGTGTTTCCCTTCAAATGGTATCAAGCATATGTATATCCTTGCTTCAGGTCCTGAGCTATAGTCATTTAGGCAATTCTTTTTTAAAGGGTCTGATCCTTGAAAGGAGAACAGCATGAAAACCTCAAATGGAAGAAAAAAAATGCAATTTAGAGGTTAGGTGTAAACAACGGGCAGATGTTGTATCTGGCTTCAAACCCCCCAGAGCGATACACTGAGTCCAGGCACCACTAATACCTCATGAAACCTTCAGGGGGTTACCAGGAAGGACAGTCTTGAAATATTAAATGCTGTTCTCTTTGTCAGGATAATGTGAGAGGACTGCTGTAGGTAGTGCCATCCTCCATCCGGGTTGGTCTATACTCATTAAATTGCACTGCATTGTACTGACGAGTGATGTAGGAAGGAAGCAGTCACTCTCTGAGTTTAACTTTCACAAACTTTTATTTTATTTTTTAGACTCTTAGCCTTCATCAGGGGTTGATTAAGGCTAAGGTGACGAAGGCTAAGTGCTGAAATGTGTAGGTTTTATCAGTAAAAAGGCATTTTTGTCAACTTCCTCTGCCCTCTTGAGAGGTGCTGAATTTCTTTTTCACTTCAGTTTACATCTCAATTCATGCAGCTTGTTTGGAGAGCGAGGTAGTTGCTGTATTCCCTTCCCACTACCTCTATTACACCCAGTCAATGTTATTGTGTGGAAATAAAGGTTCCGGTGTTGGATTGTTAAAAGTGTTGTATTCTGAAAAGTATTTTTGCCGTGTTATATAGCAGCCATGCTACATTTTGACAGTTGATATGGTACCTCACCTTCTTGACCATTTCCACAGAAATGGACTTGGCTTTGCACATATGCACCATGGAATACAGCAGATTGACAGTTAGTCTGTAGACTTATGGGGGGAAATGCACACAGGCCCTGCAATTAATGTCTACCCACAACAGCAGAGCTTAACTCAGAGAGATACACACATACAAGTCAAATGGATCTCATACTTGTCAATTGACAGTTCTCTCTTTCTCAAACGGAGCCTCAAGGTGTAAACAACCTTATTTTCCACTCTCTTGCAGACACACTTCCCTCCAAAACACTAAATCCACAACCACAATCAGCCGTGTGCTAAACAGCGTCACATTAATAACATGAGTTATTTGAGAGTGTGTAAAGGAAATGAGATAGATGGTTGGAAGGGTTGTGACACGGTATCAGTGGACTGGGCAGAGTGTTATTCGGCCACCGGCTAGTCAATCCTTGAGGGAAGGAGCCAAGGCGTCAGCAAGAGTCTGAGATATATTCTTGAGGGCCATTAGAGAGATAGCCAGTGACAGCCCCAGAACACACAAACACACAAGGTCATTATGTAACACAAACTAATGATAGCAGGATGTAACGTGGGTGACGAGGACAATTGTGGTGTCATTATGGCACATTTTGTCGCCTCACACGGACACTTTTTTCCACATTTGGTCAAAACAAAACAAAGGAGTTCATGGTCTGGCGAGGTGGATTTTCTAAGGCAAAATGGACCACATGGGTACAACGATTAGTAAAAAATGTATTTTAAAAATGTATTTCATCTTGTCCATGCCACATCCTGTTGAGTCCATCTTCTTTACAGCATGGCTAACTGAACCTATTTCCTTAGCACAGACCACCTTCCAACTTAGTAGTCCGCAAACAAGCCAAGAGACTCTCTATTGGACGATGTTGCCACTTCCTGCTGGCAGACGACAGCGTGAAAATGACTCAAGAGCCAAGTTTCTGTCCATGTCACACACACGTGTCCTTTTTCCCAAGGACTCAATTACAAGATCCATCACAGAATGTGTGAACTCAAATGTAAATGTAATCCCTTGGATGTTGAGTGCATGAAGTCCCTCCACAGGGAGATGCTGCCTCTTTGTCATTGCTGACTTGTCGTGGCCTTCCACGGCGACTGCGTTAGCAACAGCATTTAGGCTACAGCCAAAAGCTCTCAAATGGCTAGATGATGTAGAAAGTGTCATGAATGTTATTATGATTTTGAAGTTATTCATTCAGATTTATGTAAAGACTATACAGTTGCAGTCTGAGCTCAGACAGAGTCTTACAGAGCGCACACACATGCACACACAGACACAGACACCCATTATTTTAGTGGGGGCTCGAAGTCTGTGAGGATGGACGTTTTTTCAAACATTTTCCAAACACCCGAAACAGTCTTCTCCTGCAATCCAGAGCCATAATCATTATGCCTAACTATATGTATAAAACAAATGCATATTTGTCTCCTGAGGTTATCTAAGCATATCCCTTTACCTGTTCAAATGATATTTTAACGAATGATGCAAATTCATTTTATTTATTTGCCCCAAACAAAACAAGTTATAGACAACAATACAGAAAATAATAATTAAATTAAATTAAAATTAAATGTTGTGCAGTTGTGGTTGGAAGCCCAAGGGCTTATATGAAAACCTCACCACACAAAACAATACATAAGTAGAAAAATAACAAATGTTTGTTAAAACAGATAACGAAACCTAATAATTATAATTGTATAAATGAATTCATCAGTAATCACGTAAAACTTGTTTATTTTTTCTATTATATATTTTTTGTTTAAATGTTTGTGTGCATGTGAGTGTGTGAAAGTTAGGCTATATGGAGGCGATTACTGAGTAATTGTGTTCATCAGGCTCACCCCCAGTCTTCACTTGAGTTTATTGAGGGATCATGACATTTTGGGAATGTGATGATACGATTTCCAGAGTATGGTACCTCGATATCTGATTGACTATGTGAGGTGCGGAAGGGGGGAGGGTGAAGGTTATCGCAGTGTCTTGTGTTAAATAGATGGATTTCAGAATTAAGCCAGAAGAATCCATTGAAGGGTTTAGGTAAACTGTCTGGGAGGTATGAGCATTTATAGATGAAAGTGCATGATTTTAACACACTAATGTTGTAAATAGATAAGATATTGTGTTTCAGATGAAGCCAGGTAATTAGAGGAGGTGTCTAGTCTTGCAAATGTATTTGGTATGATGAGTAATTTGTGTAGGTGGGAAATATATGTACTAGCCCAGACAATATTACAGTAAATGAGATATGGGTAAATTAAGTTATAGTATAGAGTTAGGAAGCAAGCCGGTTGAACCAAACCAATAAACTTTCTGATGATACGAACAGATTTCATCACTTTGCGGCAGACAAATTGAAAATGATGTCTTCAAAATAACTCAGAGGAATCCAGTGGATGTGACCTGTTCCATTTCATTGCCACCAATTGAGATTCTGGCTCTTTGATTTAAACAAAATGTCAAATTCTTACTAGTAAATACAATAAAGTTGGAAGATTTAAAGTTTAGTTATTCATTTAACATCTGAAATGTTTTAAAACAGGACAAATCTGAGGGGGAACGTGCCGTTGTGCACCCTATGGGAATGACGTCACGGTGACACACAAGAGCCCACACACACACAAACACAGACCGAGCGTTGATCATGTTCTCTCCTTTCACAGCATTCCAGCTGAGTGAAGCTGCAAATGTAACTTTTCTACTTGAATCATTTTTTAACAAGAAAACTGGTGGGAAGAAGGACGCCATTGAACCATAATCGCCACATAACACCTCAAACTCTCACAACCACTTGGCTGAAATAAACTATGTCCGTCAAGAAATTAGCAAGCAGGAAAAAAATGGAAGAAACCTTTTGCTGCATCATTCAAATCTCATTTATAACCTAACAAATGATCTCGAGGAAGCATTTAGTCATGCGTATTTTGAAAAATGCATACATTGCTATGTAAATCAAAGTGAATGCATGGGATTATCTTTCCCACAGTTGATTTGCTCTCTTTCTGTCACCACTGAGCCGAACAACACAGAATGAATGTGATGTACTGTACACATCTGCTTGCCTTGCCTCTGGGCTGTTATTTTTTAACCTATATTCTACTTCTATCATAAAATATACCACACAACCATCTGTAATAGTCTTTCTTGGTGTCTTGAGGTAAAGTCAGTACATCTTCTATGTTGGGCACAGGAGATACCTTTTGGGCATGTGATTTGTGGATGAGATCTCCCCAAGGGATTTAGCCTTTGTTCCTCTATGAAAGGGCAGCTGTCATTAGTTGAATATGAGGCACACCTGCGAAACATTAATGCAGCCTTACAGCTGACAGGATAACACAGCCATGCCTTGCCTGAACATTTGTGATGTGGAGTGTTTCACAGAAATGAGTGGGCTTGGGTACTGGGTATGGAGATGCAAGCACATGTGAAGAAGAGAAATCCCAAATGTGGTCATATTTAGCAGGAGAAATGTTACATACTGTTGCTGATATAATTGGGAAACTGACAAGGACACAGTTCTCTATTTCACATGACAGAGAATTGAGTCCATTCTTCATATTCAGTTTCTACCTGAATAGATTTGTACCATTGAGGCTCTATCAGACATTCTCCATTTGCCTGCAGTGCCTCAGTTAGCGGATCAGTTTGTATTTGTCCTAGCCATCCAATGCGTATACACCCATATTATTTCTTAGGGTTGTTGCACATCAGCTCATTCTGTGAGAGCAGAACACATCCCAAAATGTGCCTCCAAGCTAGAGACAAAAATAATAAAATAATGCTGATATTAAAACAAAGGTCAAACTTACATTTGTGTTCTCAGGCGCTAACGCACTCCAAACACATGTCAAATACCTTCCTTATCTCACCATCGTCTAATAGCTGACAACAAGGCGACAGTAAGGAAAACTATGTTATGACTGACGGATGAAAAGGCCTCAGTGGAACGTTCTCAAGGTGACAGGAACGCTGAGATGTCTGAACAGCTTAGAGTACGGTTTTACAAATTGTTCACATGCCTAAGTTATTTAGACTACATGAGGTACAGTACACAAAGAGATGCCAAACAAGTTCCAACGTTGCAAAGGAATTTAGAGTCGACGACCTTCCAGCATTGTATCTCAAGGAGAGCTCACCAATCTAACTCCTCGAAGAGGCATCGCGACTGCATAATCACATTCAATTTAAGTTGGGGAGGTTATAGCTCATTTTGAAGGTGCAGTGAGGCAGCTTAAAATAGCTTCGGGGGGGTGACAGAGCAGACAGTCCACGTGGAGCTTCCTCAAACTGGGGGGATGGGGGGTCTAACTGGTGCTCACTACAGCCATCACAGACCTGACAGGCCTGTCTCCCACAGAGAAGAGGGGTTACAGAGGAGATGAATGGGTTGGTGGGAAGGGGAGGGGGTGGGGTGGAAAACACAGCAGAGGTGGGGCATGGGGCTTGGTGGAGGAGGGTAGAGGAGGAGTCTAACTCTGGTTCTCACTGCCGCCATCACAGACCAGACAGGCCAGTCTCCAGCAGAGAAGAGGGGCTACAGAGGAGAGTGGGGTGGTAGGGAGGGGAGGGGGTGGAACACAGCCGGAGATGGATGTCAGCACAGTGTCAACGGTGTTAACCGTGTCCTCTTCACCCTGGCGCACACACCACATTCAAATCAGGTTGGCTCAGAAGAAAAGGCCTGGGTGTCGCAGGCAGGAAATGACCTGCCACTTCAAATCAGTTGTCCTTCAAAAAAAGGCTTGAAATCAGTCTGTGAAGAGAGTAGAGAAGATTACATTGGAACATTGCATGTAAGCTGTGGAGGTCAGAAAGCCTTTTGAGAGCTGAATCGAGGGTCATATCATTAATTGATGAGCCAGAAAAGTTATACTTCTGAGGGCTGTGTGCAACCACATAGAACTAGAGAGTACGCAGCTTTGCAACCATGATTCACAATGCTAAGAGTCAGATGAGGTGTACGGGCGCACAAAAACGGTGAAGTCCATCATCACTCTCGACAAGAGCCCCCTTTTACTTCCAGCTTACTCCTCAAACTGCCTCATCATGAACAAATTAAACTCAGCTGAGAGCTTTGGCGGTATAGAGAACACATGTTTTGGTTTCTATCATGGCGGAATGTCAAAGTAGGGGGGGGCCTGATGGTGCCTGTCTGTGCAGGATATGGACTGGGCCATGTAGCAGCGAGGACCAACCATTAATCTCTAAACAAGCTGAAACTCGCGATGGTGTAGACTAAAGCTGAGCCCTCATTCCTCACCACTCGTTGCCCCCTGGATAACACAACAACACGCCAGTCGGTTGGGGGATGGTAACACGGCCACTAAATGGGACGCGAGTAGGTAGAACACGTTTACAAGTGACAATGGCACCGGAAGGCTAGCGTTGTTCCTTACTTATACATCCGTCTCTATCAAGAGAGAGTAAATTAAACTGTTAGTGAAATCTGGGGGTCTCTAAACAGGTTGAGGGCTGACTTCATTGTTGTGACTTGTGATGAACGAAGTACTGCGTATAGCGGGGACACTTGATGCTTAAAGCTACATACGCTCAAAGAGACATTCACTCTGAACTTATGCAGGGAGTAACAAATATGATGGACTAAAACGAAAAACTGAGATAGTACTGTGAGATAACGAGGATTCTAGCTTTCCAGACAGTATGAATGTGGCAGCACAACTGACATACAACACTGTTTTTATAGTGTCCCATAGTGGTTGCTTGCTAATCTAGCAAATTATATGTGAAATGCACAGAATCCATATGATGCCAGACAGAGTACTATTGTGGTCCTGAGGGCTGCTCATTATAAAATTACTATCAGCATGCCAACAAAACTGAATGGCGCGTGTGTGTACACATTTTAATTGCGCATTGTGGTTAATAGGGCTGGGTGGCTGGCATGGGTATACAGAAGTGAACATCAAATAGACTCCCGTGGCTGATAACAACTGACATGTATGGAAACACAGTGAGGTTGTCCGAGATTCAGACATAGGATGTTTGAATTATCGTAATGTAGTTACATTTTAAGGGCCAAGGTGAATAATTACATAACTATTATCATATAAAATAATTACAAAAATCTAATTAAACAACAACACAAGTATTAAACTATACCAAGATGTAGAAATAGACAAGTGAAAAATGTTTCAAGGAAAATGTACAGTTTAGCTTTCGGCAACACGGATGTGAGTGACAATGGTGATTACGAGCTGGAACATCTGGGGTGAGTCATGAACGCCTCACCAAAATGTCACCTCCTTTTTGTCAGGACAAATATACAGAATAAGAAGGACACAACATGTTATTGTTGAAGGTAAGACAATTGAAGGCCACACAGTACAGTACATTGGTCAGATATTACTCTAATGACTTCAACCTTTAGCTTTTGCATAGGTTTACACTAAAGCAATGCTCAAAACAAACAATACATTCAATACTCTACATCTACAAACTACATACATGTATCAGGGTTAGGTGTTTCAAAAGAGAAGAGATATGTACAATCCTGCTTCAGGTTGCTGCAGGTCAAATACTATTGAAAATATCGAAAAAGACGGATTCCTCAAAAGCGATGAAACACAGACAAGATCTAAGGCATGTTCGGCAGAAGATTGCTGCAGAGCAATGAGCATTCCCCATACAGAAAGCCTCAACATCCACACCCCCAAAAACAGAAAGAACAAAGCATGAGAGAGAGAGAGAGAGAGAGAGAGAGAGAGAGAGAGAGAGAGAGAGAGAGAGAGAGAGAGAGAGAGAGAGAGAGAGAGAGAGATGCAAGCCATCTCTTTGTGCTGTGTGTGACTGTGGCTTGTGAATGAGACGAATGAGACAGCTGGGAGCAAGCACAGATAGTAATATGTTGGCAAACCATTAAACATTTAATTGCATCATCGGTTGCGTATAAGAACGGGTGCTTTACACTCTCCAGTCTCAGCCGTGAAAGAGCATCAGTGATCATTTGAAAAAGAATCCAAATCCAGACCTTGTCTAAGTGGATCATTACTCTTGTAATATTAGAAACACTGTGGGTAACACTGTGGGTCATAGTTCCACTGTTTGATCATCTTATGAGCAATGTCTCGTTTCGAAGCAGAGGGCAAGGGTGTTGTCTTCAGCAATGTGACTTCTGTCTCCTCGTGGGCAGGCATGTCGTACACGAATGCACATTAAGTTGAACATGTAGAACATTGTAGCATGCGCAAGGCCGAACACTAGAGTCAGTCCTTACGGACGGATAATTGTTAACGTATGAGTCTTTCTTTCACAGTTTACAATGTGGAGAGAGATGTTTCATGTGGGTCATGGAAGCTTTGCGCATGGAAGGCTGTGATCTATGAACCTCAGGTTAACAAGACAATATGTGATACGTGTGCATTGTTTCAGCCATATCAGTAGCTGCGGAGGCTTCTCTAAGTATATTAATGTCGTACAGATGCAGGGTATGTGTGTGTGTGTGTGTGGGGGGGGGGGGGGCGTACTGAAAATAGTTTTCTATGAATATTTCCAACATTTCTATGGATTTATGCTGTGTGTAAACTAATCCATATCTAGCTAATGTTAGCTACTCCTCTAGGTTAAAGAACCCATGTGAAGGTTATCATTATATATTGATGAAGGTTCCCTGTGGCGGCATACGTTACAAGTTGAATGCGTGTATGCATTTGGCTTCACTAAAGGCTATGGATTCATTAGCTTACTGTATACGGGGCTGTTGATAGCCTGAACTATTCATGGGCAAGATGAAAATCAATCATGTGTTCTAATGAAACCTCTGTGGAATTCACTTCAATGGACGAATTCAAGCATAAAAAGTGTATCGTATCGACTGACGCTTTGGAGTGGCTAAAAATAGCTTTTTCAGTATGTTTACTGCGGTGCAAAGTCGGAGCGTTCTACAAATAATGAGGTGACATCACCTACAAACGAACCTCTAAATTGGCCGTATATACACTTATATTACTAGGGTTCATATTCAGTTGTCTGTTTTGTGACTGGATGTGAAACGTTGATGTTCTGATAACTTTGTTAAGTAGGAGTATATAAACAGCAGTGACCCTGGTGACTTGGTTTCAAAGGTTTACATAATCCAACTAGACCATTTCTGGTAGAGTGCTCTTGTCCAAACCAACAGACGAAATATTCATAATTCACAGTTACATTTGGGGTCATGAGTCTAGCTTCTCTACACCACTGAGAGCAGTGATACCGTACAAATACTGTAACTCTCAGCTGGGTCGTAGTGGAACTATAGGCACCAGTGTACTGCTCAAAACTGCAGAGCAGAGGGCATTCTGTACTACAAAATGGTAAATACAAGATATTAGCCAGTGGGCATTACTTAATTTACAAAGTCTAATGTCCAGAGATCCACTGTGGATTGTCTGAAAAGTTGCTATTAGCAAATGGGTTGGCAATTTCACATCCCACTCGATCTATGGCTCATATGATTGACTTTGGCTAGCTGTTCAAGTAGGTTTATTACTGAAATAAAATGTACCTTTGAGTATAAAGGAGAGTGGTCTAAGATATTCAGCACTGATACTTTCATGTAGTTACTCTGACATGGGGGAACAATAGTTTATTTCTCGATGAAAAGAAATGTAATGTAAGATTGATTTTGCAGTAGAGGCGTACGTCTGGTGTGTGTTCCAAAATGAATGCCAGCTTTTCTTGCAGTTCAGGCTGTCAGTGCCTATAGTACGTATATTTTGTGACGTCCTCCAAAGACTGAACTGTCGGCACGACAGTAGCTGAAGTTTCAACTACTATGTAAGCATGACTGTGCCATTCAATGTGCCGTGGTCTCCTCCCATGAAATATGTGGTTTGTGTCATTTTTCACCACACAGGAGTAAGTCATTGTGGTTTTGTATTCCATGTCTAATATAGTGTGAAAAAGAGTAGGGCTGGGAATGTCCACTGTACATGCTAGTTTGCACCAAAATGTAGCATCTGGAAATAATATACTGTACCTGCTGCACACGTTTAGAATTTTCCATTGTTAGCTCCTTCATGCTTAGTCATCCATAATAGGCATCGGGCTGGATTCATTTCATATAGACTGAAGGTGGAGCCAGTTAGACAATCACTGCATACATATTTTATCTCTACAATCTATATTTTATCTCTCCAATGTTGACATAAAATACACTTTTTCAACTCCCCTATCGGCACACTGTATGTTGAGCCGTTTCGACCTCTGACTTCGACTTCCGTTGCTGAAATATTAGCATCCACGACAGTTTCACGAGCACAAAATACTGAAAATATTTCCCTTCAAAGTGAACATTGTTTTGCACTTTGGTAAACTTCACAGTGAACGACCTACCGGAGCACATTTCCCTTCATTCTCAAAGGAGAAAATCCCAAGCCTACCACTATGTCCGTATTCCAACCCCAGTTCACAGAGGGGGGCCGTGTGAGCAGTTTCAGTTCTACCAATTATGATGTATAATGGAAGCACCGGAACAGCCTACTAAATCACCAGCTAGGATGGAAATGGAAGTCGTGTGGAGCAGTGCAGAGGGAATTTGCTATACCCCATTGTTGTGCAGTAATTAAGCACTGTGGATAAGCAATCTCAGAAGGGGGTCCAATAATGCAAGGGGGAAATCTTGTGTTTGCAAGGCAGAGAACTGGAAAGACTTGACATGCCATATTTGGCGATGAGGGAGTGACTAGGGAAGCCAGGCTTGAGCACGAATTTGACACTAAAGAGATTTTTGGTGTGTGCGTCTGTGTGGATATACAGTGGGGCAAAAAAGTATTTAGTCAGTCACCAATTGTGCAAGTTCTCCCACTTAAAAAGATGAGAGAGGTCTGTAATTTTCATCATGGGTACACTTCAACTATGACAGACAAAATGAGAAGAAAAAATCCAGAAAATCACATTGTAGGATTTTTAATGAATTTAGTTGCAAATTATGGAGGAAAATAAGTATTTGGTCAATAACAAAACTTTATCTCAATACTTTGTTATATACCCTTTGTTGGCAATGACAGAGGTCAAACGTTTTCTGTAAGTCTTCACAAGGTTTTCACACACTGTTGCTGGTATTTTGGCCCATTCCTCCATGCAGATCTCCTCTAGAGCAGTGATGTTTTGGGCCTGTTGCTGGGCAACACAGACATTCAACTCCCTCCAAAGATTTTCTATGGGGTTGAGATCTGGAGACTGGCTAGGCCACTCCAGGACCTTGAAATGCTTCTTCAAACCAAGCTGCTTACCTATTGCAGATTCAGTCTTCCCAGCCTGGTGCAGGTCTACAATTTTGTTTCTGGTGTCCTTTGACAGCTCTTTGGTCTTGGCCATTGGAGTGGGACTGTTTGAGGTTGTGGACTTTATACTGATACTTTTATACTGATAACAAGTTCAAACAGGTGCCATTAATACAGGTAACGAGTGGAGGACAGAGGAGCCTCTTAAAGATGAAGTTTCAGGTCTGTGAGAGCCAGAAATCTTGCTTGTTTGTAGGTGACCAAATACTTATTTTCCACCATAATTTTCAAATAAATTCATAAAAATCCTACAATGTGATTTTCTGGATTTTTCCCCCTCATTTTGTCTGTCATAGTTGAAGTGTACCTATGATGAAAATTACAGGCCTCTCTCATCTTTTTAAGTGGGGGAACTTGCACAATTGGTGGCTGACTAAAGACTTTTTTGCCCCACTGTATATAGCAATTCATTTGAAATTCTACTTTGTGTAAAATGATGTAGGGATGTACCTACCTATGAGATTGATTTATTCAAACAGGCACACAGATGGTATATAATGCTGTGCTGTGCTGTACTGTATGTCCATGGGAGGAATACAAAACATGCAGCAGCATTGAGGACATGCATAAGAGTGTGAATAACAATGTAATGTCATTACTATCTTAAGTGCCCTCTGTGCAGGATAGCATCATGATTTCACCTACGCCTCTGTTGAGCATGCAATGTGCTATAATATTAGATGTTTGGTCACTTTTATGCTCAACTGATAATGACAGAAAGTCTTTTTTTTTTGCAACAGGCTCTGGAATATACCTGCATGCAATCTGTTTGGAGGACTGAAGAGAGTGTCTGTCTATTGTACTGCATCTTGATTGTTCAAAGTTTGCAGTATTGCAATTCTTTATTTACATTTAATACATGTTCACCTGCACAACACCGAAGGCACAAAATAACATAGAATGTGTGACATATAATACAACATTTACAGAATAAATAATTCCATCTACATTGGTAAAAAATAAAGTTGACGTGAAACATTTTCAGAGTTGAACGGGGTTGCTTACTCAATCAGAATAATAAAGTGAACGCATATATCCTGAACATTTATCATGCTGAGAGAAACTGGTCGGTTTTGATTTGTAAAAATTACACTCAAACAAAAGGTTCTTATACACATCATTAGTTGTGTCCCCTTCAGTAGCAAGGAAGGAACAACGATAAACAGAAAAGGTTGTTGAAACAGTAAGTTGATTGTCATGCACCATCTTTTAAATGGCATTTGATTAGTGCAATGCATTTTTTTCTTTACAGATACAAGATATGATTTCTATATTTCTATAAAGCATCCTTCACTCATGCTGCCAAACATACCCTTGTAAAACTGACCATCCTACCAATCCTCGACTTTGGCGATGTCATTTACAAAATAGCCTCCAATACCCTACTCAACAAATTGGATGCAGTCTATCACAGTGCAATCCGTTTTATCACCAAAGCCCCATATACTACCCACCATTGCGACCTGTACGCTCTCGTTGGCTGGCCCTCGCTTCATACTCGTCGCCAAACCCACTGGCTCCATGTCATCTACAAGACCCTGCTAGGTAAAGTCCCCCCTTATCTCAGCTCGCTGGTCACCATAGCATCTCCCACCTGTAGCACACGCTCCAGCAGGTATATCTCTCTAGTCACCCCCAAGACCAATTCTTTCTTTGGCCGCCTCTCCTTCCAGTTCTCTGCTGCCAATGACTGGAACGAACTACAAAAATCTCTGAAACTGGAAACACTTATCTCCCTCACTAGCTTTAAGCACCAACTGTCAGAGCAGCTCACAGATTACTGCACCTGTACATAGCCCACCTATAATTTAGCCCAAACAACTACCTCTTTCCCAACTGTATTTAATTTTTATTTATTTATTTATTTTGCTCCTTTGCACCCCATTATTTTTTTATTTCTACTTTGCACATTCTTCCATTGCAAAACTACCATTCCAGTATTTTACTTGCTATATTGTATTTACTTTGCCATCATGGCCTTTTTTTGCCTTTACCTCCCTTCTCACCTCATTTGCTCACATTGTATATAGACTTGTTTATACTGCATTATTGACTGTATGTTTGTTTTTACTCCATGTGTAACTCTGTGTCGTTTTATCTGTCGAACTGCTTTGCTTTATCTTGGCCAGGTCGCAATTGTAAATGAGAACTTGTTCTCAACTTGCCTACCTGGTTAAATAAAGGTAAAATAAATAAATAAAAAAAAATGTACTGGGACTTTTAAGTGCTATGTTTTGAGAAAATGGATTTGTTTAAACATGTTCCCACTGGTTGGAATACAAAATGTGGTATTGAAATAATGCAAGGGCTAAATCTAATGAACGACAGGACTAATGTGCACTCCATCATTGCGACCCAGAATACATGTTGGCATTTTGTTAAGTCTACGGCACATTGAGCATGCTGATTATGGCATATGATTGAAACAGCCTGACAGAGTTGATGCAAAACATTGAGGCCTGCCAAAGATCTAAGCTGAACTGGTAACAAAAACTTACCCCCGCAGTACCTATTTGCCTTCCCGATAATTACATTTGGGCAAGATATCTGTTATATCAGCAACTTCAAGTGTGGTCTATCTATAGGAAAACAAAACAACAAAAAAATAGATAATTATACAGTACATTCTGTGCTACAAATGACTTGTGTGTCCAAGACCGCTGTGGGAGATGTACTGTAGGTCTTAGACTGTGAAAATATAAGATGGCAGTTTTGGACAAGGCACTTCTCGAGTTGAATATAAAACCATTAATTGTGTTATTATATCAGTTAAATGCAGTTTGATGCTCCAGAACCTCCAAATAATCTGGCTCGGTGTGTAGGTTAGCTTTGAGTTCAAAGTACTCATTTTTAGTTTGTTCCACCATGACCTTCCGCGGTCTCGACAACATAATAGTCTCCATTAATTTCAGTTCCTCGTGGTGTCCTGATCCTGGGACCGGCACTTCTACCGTTGGTTGCAGCTGGGACATGTTTTTCCTGAGGTATTCAGTAATTCCGAGCTGCTGCAGCTCCCTAACCCTCTCCCTCTCTAGTATGTTTTTATAGAGGGAGCTTGCATCTCCGAGTGTTACGAACTCAGTTGGGCAGTCTGACGTCACAGCTCTGAACTTCAAACTAGAGCCTGTGAGAGGGGAGGTATTCTCTTTCTCCATGATGCTACGACAGATGTGCTTTGGTTCGTCCAGTTCATTGAGGTCGGTCTCATATTCTTTATGCTGAGTGCAGTAGGTGGGGTTGCGGCAGATCTGGACAATGGGGCTGTGTGAGCGCTCGTCGTACACGGTGCTTCCGGTCCTCTGCGCCAGTGTGTGGTGGGTGGTTTTCTGGCCGTACATGCTGTATTGCAGGTGGATGGGGCTGCTGCTCTCCCGCGGCTGCTCCTCCGCCTGTTTCTTCTTCACCCTCCTTCGCCGTCTGTGCACGAGGAAAACCACGATCCCCGCCGAACAGAAGATGACCATGAGGAAGATGACGAGCAAGCTAAGGATCAGAACGGAGAGTGGAACTGAGTCTGTGATGGAGCTGAAGAAACCGCTCCTAGCGCCGTCAGTCGCCACTGTGGTTGTCACGCTCTCGTCCTCGCCCGTGGGCAAGGAGTAGGTCACTAGGCCGGGGCACAGCAACTCATTTCTGAGGGCTCTCAGCTCAGCCTTCGCCACTTTTCTCGGTGTGTGACACAAAATGGAACCTATGACTGTGTCCTTCCTCAGCTTCTCAACCCACTGTTTGAGACTGACTAAGTCACAGCTGCAGTCCCAGGGGTTGTCCTCTAAATAAATCTGCTCTAAAGAGTCAAGCTGGTCCAGCACGTTGCTAACAGGCAGGTGCATGAGCAGATTTTTTCTCAGGTTCAGTTTGGTGAGGGGCACGTTGCGAAATATCTGCAATGGGAGACTAGTCAGCAGATTGTTATTCAAAGACAAGAGTTTGAGATTAGACAAAGGATTAAAAGCTCCTGGAACAATTTCTTTGATAATGTTATATTCCAAATATAGGTATTCAAGGTTGTGGAGTCCAATGAACATGGTCGCGGAAAGGGTTTCAATTCTGTTGCCGTTGAGATAAAGTTTTTTCAAATTGCTTAAGCTGAGAAAAGTTTCATTGTCAATGTAATCGATTCGATTGTTGGCTAAATTCAATAACTCCAAACCGTCATATGTGACAAAGTCATATTTCAACAGTCGCTGAATCATATTTCCTGTAAGCACCAGCTTGGTGGGGCTTTGCTCAAGTATTCCAATATCTGAAATCCGTTGAATTCCTCTGTCCTGACAATGCATTAAAAACCCAGCCACCGGGTGATTGTGACAAGAACAGTGCTCCACACAAGGACTCGCTGGAACATAAGCAGGTGTCGGAACCTTTGCGTCGTCCAACTTCGGAATCTCTGCCACTTTGGAAGACGGAGTGACCACCATGTCCAGTGACTTGGAAGGCTCCTCTAAGTTGATATCGGCGTGAGAAGGGCAGAGAACATCCCGTTTGATTTTGGCCAGGATGGTGCCCCTGAGGTGTTGGGGGCTGCTGCAGACCACCTCCCCAATGGCCGACTGGGCCCGCATGTTCTCCATCCAGATCTTCAGGTGAAGGATCTCACAATCGCACATCCAGTCGTTGTCCTCCAGAAGAAGCTCCATGATCCGCCCAATGTGCTCCAGGAAGCCAACGTAAGGCAGGGTCTGTAACTGGTTCCCCCGCAGGTCCAAGTGGGTGAGTGGAACAAACCGGAAAATATTGCTGGGAAGAAACTCGATGGCGTTGTCGTTGAGGATCAGAACTTTGAGGCGGATGAGTTTGCTGAATGCCCCCGGCTCAACCACACGGATGAAGTTTGTGTCCGCCTGGAGAAACTCCAAATTTACCAAACCGTGAAAAGTGTCTTCCTTCAACATGACCAGGAAATTACTGTTGATGTGGAGCTTCTTCAAGGAGCCCAGTGCACTAAAGATGCCAGGTTCAAGCTCTTGTATGCTATTAGCCCCGAGATGAAGTGAAACGGCATTCTTTAAATCTTCCAAGTCTTCTGCCTGCAACTCCACCAAGTCATTTTTGTACAGATTGAGGTGGAAAGGTAGAGCTGATGGCACTTTGATTTGGGAGATCTTGCTGATATTTCTCTCCTCGCAGTTAAGATACAGGATGCCATCTTTTTCTTCACAAGAACACAATGAGTCACAGGATTCAGCCAGAAATGCCTTGGAGGGCTGGATGTCTTGGAAACACGCAGCAGTGAAAAATGAGCAAAGGAAAACGATGCAGGGTAGCATTTTCTGTCCGTTGTATCTGCAACACAGAAAGAGGGAGGGAGGGAGGGAGGGAGGGAGGGAGGGAGGGAGGGAGGGAGGGAGGGAGGGAGGGAGGGAGGGAGGGAGGGAGGGAGGGAGGGAGGGAGGGAGGGAGGGAGGGAGGGAGGGAGGGAGGGAGGGAGGGAGGGAGGGAGGGAGGGAGGGAGGGAGGGAAGAGATATTACCAAAATGTAATGGAATTGGAAAACAACATAAAATCATAGGTTAAATCAATAATCACAAGTATTTGTTTATACATTTTTTCTATAAGTATCTTTACTTTGATTAGATTATCAGTCCCTTCAGACAGACAATAAAGCATGGTCATCAATTATAGAAATACATTCACCCATTCCTTCTGAACTGTGCATCCACTTTTAATCCTGGATTATAAGGTCAATGCAATTCTCACAGTATAGAAATGAACTTGAAACTGAATACACAATGAACTTCAAAATAAATTATACATTGAATGCAATAAAATACAATTGCCTTTATTAATGTATCAAATGCATGAAGGGAGCATACAGTTAACTTGGAAGCAATGTGAGGAATTCATATTCTTTAAACATGCATGGCCTAGAGAACATTGGAATGTTGTTTACATGGCCACAATACCTCATATACAAGGTAATGTAGAAAACTTCATCTGTTTAAATAATACACTTGGGCCTAGAATGGATTTGACCCATGTTTTTAACTAAAGAACAGGAAGCGTCAATAAAATACTTTTTTTCACCCTCAAATGAGCAAACATGTATTTTCTCACCCATGCAATTTTCTTCTTCGAAATCTCTCACACAGCAATGTGTGATCATCACACGAAGCGGTGCTCTTTCATTGATTCTCCCTAGATACCGAACTATCTTGATACTGTAGGTTGGGTGTATTGTGCGGTATGACAGGCCTCACTGTTGGATGACAGCTCTGCACTGCATTGGTGGAAGAAAAAAAGTACACTGATCGAAGACTAAATGCTTTATGTGGGTGGGTGGGGGTGTAGAGTTCAAAATAAAAACACAATAAAAAATAAAAATATATACTATTGAAAGGTGACTGGGTGGAAAAAACAGCCCCACATCTATTTTCAGAATCAAATGTGTGTAGCTTGTGGCGAAGCGACTACACAGAGCCATTGGAGGCCAGTGAAGCCTTATAATGCCTTCTCATGCTCGTAAGCAAAGGCTAACTCATCACCAAGCAGTTACTGTGCTAGTAAGCGGTCATAAAACAATTACTGGGAAAACGGTGCATTCTGAACGAAAGAAAAAGAGCGAGAAACCTCGGAAATAAAACGTCCCCTGCGGCCCTTGTAATATACACAATGAACCTGGTCCATATATCGCCAGACAAATAGATCATTCACACTGTTTGCTCGGTGTGCTTCATATTGCTCTCAAGTGCAATCTGTTTGGCAGAGTGCTAACCGCCAAAATGGGGGATCCTGCTTGATGGTTCCATCGCACCCTTATCCTGCATCACTGATGGTGTATTAACATAACCGCGGCAGGTAAGCTTAGTGGTTAAGGACGTTGGGCCAGTAACCTTAAGGTCGCTGGTTCGAATCCCTGCAGCTGACTAGGTGAAATATCTGCCGACGTGTCCTTGAACAAGGCACGTCGCTGTAGATAAGAGTGTCTGCTAAATGACTCAAATGTAAATGTCACAGTGGTGCGGAATGTTCACAATGTAGTATATCAACCCTGTTATTAAGTCATAGCTTTCAGATAATGCCGTTTGAGATAATTTTTTGTCCATTTCAAATTGATTTGCGGTGACCGATGCTCCGAATACTTCTCCTCTGCCTGAGCAGAGCAGGTTACATTGCTCTGATATAGCCTTGTTGACTCATCCTCCGTAAAAGGGGAATGACATATATGCTAAAGTGTCAATCATTATCTCACATAGCTGCTCTTTTCTGCCTCTAAGCATTGCAGACGCAGGATACAAACGCTACTGCTACTTCTACTGTTACTGTTACTTCTACCACCACCAGCAACACTAACAAGACGACTCTTGTATTCACTAAGTGTACAAAACCTGCTCTTTCCATGACCGACTGTCCAGGTGAATCCAGAGGAAAGCTATGATCCCTTATTGATGTCACCTGTTAAATCCACTCCAATCAGTGTAGATAAAAGGGGAGGAGACGGGTTAAAGAATGATTTTTAAGCCTTGAGACAATTGAGACATGCCTTTGAACCGAGTATGGTAGTATGTGCCAGGCGCACCGGTTTGAGTGTCAAGAACTGCAGCGCTGCTTGGTATTTCACGCTCAACAGTTTCCTGTGTGTATCAAGAATGGTCCACCTCCCAAAGGATATCCAGCCAACATGACACAACTGTGGGAAGCATTGGAGTCAACATGGGCCAGCATCCCTGTGGAACGCTTTCAATACCTTGGAGAGTCCATGCCCCAATGAATTGAGGCTGTTCTGTGGGCAAAAGGGTGTGCAATTCAATGTTAGGAAGGTGTTCCTACTGTTTTGTCCACTCACTGTATAATTATGGGTGGATATGAAAGGCTTCAGTGTTTTACATAGTTTTAAATAATGGAATGGCCAAGATGTTTCTTCATCACTATCAACAGAGGCTTTGACTTTCACAGAAATATACCTAATATATTCCACATTTTGGCATTTCTTCCTGAGCAGGTGGTCTTCTACAGCAATGTCATCCATTATACAACCAAACACTGATGCCCCACCACAGCATTGATAACGGACACACAGCGGATGAGCGATAGCAGGCGTCAGTGATGTTACATCACGTCAGCTGCGAACCCAGCTCCACTCAGGCGGTCAATCTTACAGCACACACACACACACACACACACACACACGATCCCCTGACGAGATAGCTATAATTGGTGCCTGATCGACTAAACACCACCGTGCACATGGCTTGCCACAATAAACAAAGCAGCACATATCTTCACATTGCGCTCAGCTGGTGGGCCCCTCCTCGTTGATAGCGAGCATATGTGAGATAAGCTAATAATAGCAGCGCGACAGGGGGGCACCCAGCTCCCCTGGTAAAGACGATTTAGCAGGCGTGCATTTCAAATGGTCTGTTTAACTAATTTGGTGCAATTGTTTTTCACAAGGATTATCAGTCAGATGTACCAAGTGACTTTAAATATGTTTTGCAAGAAAGATATCTGCAGATGTGCGAATCACTGTCACAATAAAGGCACTTGGCTCTGCAGTAATGTAAAACATTACAGAATCTGGTCTAAATGATTACCCCTCCCTTACTCCCTAGTTAGACCAGAAATGTATTATTATTCTGTTTTAAAGGAGACTTTGGATGAGGCCATTTGAGAATATCACAAACACTGACAGAAGCCGTCATTGGGTTATAGAAGGCTCATCACGTGTTTAAGAGTTGTCTTTACTCAATTCATTAAGGTAAAAGGAAGATAATCTTCCATAATATCACTGAGCTGCATGACCAAAACCACAGACATGCCCAAATCTGGGAGATCTTGTAAAACTAGTCAACTTTAAATGACTCATGCTAAATAACTTTGGCAAGTGACAATTTTTCCTCACCACACAGAGTGATGACAGTAAAAGTCTCAAAAAACCACATCTTGTTTTCTACAGAAGCATCATCCAAAATGACGTGATGTTGAAATGACCTAACATAGCCTAGTTGTTGGTATCCTTTTAATCTGTGTAGATCCATTACACAAGCCAAGATTAGAACGCTTACACCCAACCCAAAACAAAATGACATTTTCAAGTCACGTACACCAACTTGCCAGTTTCAAATCAACACCATGATTCAAATGGCCCCACTGGATAGATAAGTGCTGTTAGTATATGTGTATAAGAGCTGTTGTGTATTTCTGCATGGTGTGTGGTATTGGCATTTGTGTATTGGCATACACACTGAGTGGACAACGCATTAAGGACACCTGCTCTTTCCATGACATAGCTTTCACCTGGATTCACCTGGTCCGTCGGTGATCTCTTATTGATGTCACTTGTTAAATCCACTTCAAAATCAGTGGAGATGAAGGGGAGGAGACAGGTTAAATTACTTTTAATACTTGGATGGTGTATGTGTGCCATTCAGAGGGCAAATGGGCAAGACAAAAGATGTAAGTGCCTTTGAACAGGAATGGTAGTAGGTGCCAAGCGTTGGCGTCAACACGGGCCAGCATCCCCGTGGAATGCTTTCGACACCTTGTAGAGTCCATGCCCCGACGAATGTAGGTGGTTTTAAGGGCAAAAGGGGGTGCAACTATATATTAGGAAGGTGTTCCTAATGTTTGGTATACTCAGTGTATGTTCACCATAAGACAACATGACCTCAAATTGCATATTTAGTTATATTATGGAGACATAATGTTGAAAGACAAGGCCCACAGTGTCTCTACACAGAAGTAGCTTAGCCAGCAGATTGGAGGCTAGACTAGAGGTTGTTACTGCTGCACCCCGGATGCTACGCTCATGGCTGAAGGACTCTAAGGGAGACAAGGCAGAGAGCAACTCAACTTGAGAGCCATGAGAGCAAATTAGGAGCTTCTGCACACCGTATTGTGTGCACGAATATGAACCCGGTAGAGGACCTCTGCACAATATTCCCAGGCCAATTAATGGAAGGACAGTTCGCTATTCCAGTGTATTGGAAGTGATGTGCCTGCCCTACAGGGAAACCACTACTCCCACATACATCTATAGAGACGTCACCATGGTCCTCAGTCCCACAGTCCAAGGATGATAATTACATTCGCCCACTCAAGACAGACGAAAGGTCACTCACTCTCTGTTTCATAAGTTTTGCATGTGTGTGTGTGTTTGTTTCCTGTTCTTGGGGGGGGGGGGGGGGGGGGGGGGACAAACTCTACTGTCTGGGAACCATCAATTAAGCATTAAATATACCCCTGTTCTGAAATATGACAACTAAACAATGTTGTGGATGTGTCTTGATTTGCACCTCCATTATTTAATACTCAATGACTTGCCCAACCAGGAATACAGTTAGTGGGTGTTCAGTCCAAATGGGAATTGACATGATCCTACCAGAGCAGAAATACAATGTAGCACAATAACCATATATTGTAACCACGTTCTTCATGTTTTAAGCTAGATTTAAAGGCACAGTGAGTGCATTTAATGTGATGACCAACTCAACTTGGTCATCCTTTAGCTCAAAGACCGTGCACTTAAATGGAATCCATAGTAATATTCCATTCTGTTCTATTTTTCCTACAATGTATTATCTTCTTCTACACATATGTCTACAATGTAGCTAATTTAAAACCTAGGCCTGCGTATTTTACACATTACCAAACAATATTTCAGCTGCAGTTACAGTGCACAGCTGAGTAATTACATTCTGGTTGCATGGAGGTACCTTCCATGTTAGATTGATGTTATAATTTCCCCCATTTATGTGGTAGCCCAACTTGACTGATTTACACACAAAACATGTTGAAATGAGAACCTCTGCATAAATACATCTTGAGTCAAGTAAAATGGTAAGACTAGTTTGTGCTATTATTACCAATGGAAATCGCTAGGAAACATTTTAGGTGAGCATATGCTGAATAATTTGACATGTTCCAAGGACGATTCATTGTAGTAGGCTAAATCAATGCGTTGCTGGAAATGTGCAGTACGTGCGGCTGAATGTAATGCATGGCGGTGCGCCAGGTGCGCGTAAAATACCTGAACCTGTCTGTCGACCCAGGTGTAACGTTACTTTAGCAGATTTATTTCGAGCAATTCAACTGCCCTCACAAACTAAAGACGTATTGAATCAGACAATTCAATTTGCAAATGGAGGATAGCAATTGTTTAAGTTGTCTTGCCAACTGCAATCTCTAAAAACACAAAGCATTGGCCAGAACACACCGGACGTTATGATACCAATATAATAAAATCGATATGTTTGTTGGTTATTTGGAGGAAGCCTCAGCTCCAGCTAGTCCGAACAAGCCTCGACATATCGAACGGACACCTGGATACCACACAAGATAGACGCAGGACGTTCAAGTGACTGTATGTCCTACCAGTCTAAAGAAAGGTTGTCAACAAACTAATTTGAGAAAGTCACGAATTTACAACAGTTGTGAGACTTCTTGTCCGGATGATATGATAGGCTACTTACCCGTTGTGCAGAGTGAGAAAGACTGTGGCTAATCCAAAGGATGCTTGGAATAGAGAGGTTGATCCATGTGGAGACGTAAGGATGCGAGGCATCAAAAGTCCCCTCAAACTGTTTAATTAAACGTCACAGCATCTTCTTTAGAGAATAGGCTAGGCATACCGGTGTAACTAACGTTTCCTTTTGTCTCCTCTTGTTTTTGTAGAAGACTGTCGGCATTTACAAATCCGATATTTCCATGATATTGCAAAGTGTTCCACCCGACACGATCCTAGTCCGAGGCAATTTTGGGATGTGTTGGCCTTTCCACTTTATCTGTAATTAATTAATGTAGATCCTTATTAGTCTCCCTGGTCAGTCCTCTCTGTTAACTTCTTGTGCGCTTAGTTACCAGCCCCTAAAGTGTGAGTGTAACTGCAGAGTCTATTTGGTATACTGACCCTTCGCATAGTTCCTTATAATTTACATGCTTTTGAGCCACGGAAAGCTCCGAAGTATTGTAGTTGTTCTGGGCTCCTCCCCCCGAGACTCACGGACTTGTATGGCATTGAGTGGCGTTGTCGAGCGCGTTTGGCAGATCAGTATCTGGTTCTGAAAGTCAGGTTGCCCACAGTAGTGGGCATATGTTGAATAGTGGGCAAGTGTTGATATAATATAATTATTTCGAATGTATATATAGATTCATTAGAGATTCATCTGGATTTGTAATGTAATTTATTGATATGTTTCATTTATGTTTTTGTTTGTGTGACTAATAAAAAAATAGAAATAGACATCTTTCCTGAGAATCTTGATCAGAGTGAATATCACTTTTGGTCATGCAACTGTCAGAAATGGCAGATTCTTAAGTATTTCAATGGTGTGTGTGTGTGTGTGTGTAGGCGTGTGCTTTATGGGTATGTGTGGTGAGCATGAATCCTAATATTTCAAGTGAACTACAAGGAAGGTTTACTGCTTAGGGATTACCTTGTAAAGGTGTTTACATATGTTTCCTGGTCTCATAAACTCTTTGTTTTACAGTAAAATAAACCCGCACCTTGGCTGGCTTTTTACAGTTCCTATCAGGGAAGCTAGCGCCAGGCTAGGTGTTCAACACATCATATTTTATTCATGCTCAAAATAAAAGGAGACAATGAATATGTTTTCACCCTCTAGATATTAAAGACAGTTGACATGTTTGACAGTTGTCGTGAATAATGAATAATGCAATGTAAACATGTTTAGGACACCCCCATTGACAATGTCTTCTCATCCTGAAAGCACATAGAATGTAAATAACCAATAATATATATGTATCTGTCAACACTACCTGTTAGTGCATTCTTTCCATTACAATTCTACCTGTCACTGACTGAGGCCTCATGCAATGGAAGTTATGTGCGAAGGTCTGAAGCTAAGGCAGCTAAGGAATCATCCTTATAACGACTGTCCGTACACAGTCTATGATACAATGGCCTATACAAACAGATTGAACCCTGTGCATACTTCATCCTATGTGAAAGATCCATGGTTGGATTTTCTGGACAGTAGTGCATGAGCTTGGATGGGATCTGACTCCAATTGAATCTCACAGTTATACCATTACCATATCTCGGTCTGATTGTGCCAGGCACATTTGGAAACTGTTCCAAGAATGACTCTCTGATCTGAAGATGCTCAAAGAATGATTCTCTGATCCGAGTATGTTCAAAGAATGATTCTCTGATCAGAAGATGTTCAAAGAATGATTGTCCGATCTGAAGATGCATTGGGCTTCACTTACAATATTATACTCTCATGGGGTAAGATATATTTAGAAAACACCTAGAATAATCCATCTGAAGTTAGATTATTTAGTCCAACATTTGTTCATTTGGTTTACTGCTTCGTAACATCTAAGTTGAATCAGAATTTGTCCCCAAGTTAACTAAATAACAGTTATCCGAATCCTCACTAACTACTCATGAACAGCTTTCGAAAGTAGAGGCCTTGGAAGTATTTGAATGAGACTGGTTCAATATTTGAAGATATAGCTAGAATTCAATCAAAGTTGCACAGTAAGCCACTGGGCTTGTTGTTTGAATCACAGATTTGTGTGCATTATCACACTTTTATGTTTTCTGTGGTTTGAGACATTATCCACTATCGATTGAATTTCAGCCTTTCAGTGAATTATCTGACAAAATATCAATATGTAGGTATCACAGAAAGTTTAGAGCCCAGCTGTCTAGCTCCAGTGTTTTCTTATGGTGATGCAAATATAGCACCTTTGTGAAAACTGAATCTCACTGGAAGTTCTACATTTGTTGAGAGTTTGTTTGTTTTGACCTGAAGGCACGATGTGCCTCATTGTTTTTGTCGACTCTCCCCACACACTGTCACAGTCTGACTCAACCATGCTACCCCCCACTGATCCTTTTTGTCTTCCTCGTAGGCATGTCACTACTGGCCATTTTCCATGAGAACCCCACTTTACCCTGTAGAAATAAGAAAAACTGGGAAACAATACAATACTGGGATTTTAATCTGAGTAGGCAACACAGGTGTCTGTAAACTGGTATAACATCAACCCCAAACCCCCAAATGAGTTCAAAGGTCATATTCAGGTATACATGCTAAACTTATGCCCTAACACAGTCATATTGTAGATCACATTTTGATAGTAGAGATCACAGAAAATACATTACAGTGTGTACTGAACGTGCACTAATATATGTATATTTAGGGGACAGTCAAGGTAATCGCCTGTCTTTACTTGTGATGAAAAATGGTGTCAACTGATGCCTATATACAGTAAGTATTATAGCCTAGTGGTTAGAGCGTTGGACTAGTAACCGGAAGGTTGCAAGTTCAAACCCCCGAGCTGACAAGGTACAAATCTGTCGTTCTGCCCCTGAACAGGCAGTTAACCCACTTTTCCTAGGATGTCATTGAAAATAAGAATTTGTTCTTTATCTGACTTGCCTGGTTAAATAAAGGTCAAATATATGTCAATTCAAAGCTTTAGATGACAGCTTCTTCTGACAGTTCCATTATTTATTTTCTCTGTTTCGTATCTACGGAGCTGGTTTCAAGGCCCAGCCTTCATCAAACATAAAATTATGACAATGAGGGCTAGTGAGATGAGGGAAGTTAGTGAGGTGAGCACATCATTTCCCATGATGAGAAACAAAAACACAGGAAGCAGGTCCCAACTTGTCACATTCTCAGTAACTAGTAGAATAACCTGTCCTGGCAGAGTTTCACAATCCAGTAATGCATTACCTACATTGACAGAGGATTGTTTTCTATCTAATTGATGGTGATACGGTAAGGTAGGAAAAGAAAATAAACATTCCTTTACTTCTCTCTGATGCCAGAAGTGTGGGAACATTTGATTTATTGTAGTAATTAAATGGAATTTGTCATCACAATGTAAACATTTGGGAAAATCACAATGGTATTATATTACTGTAATCTTTTATAAAAATGTTAATAATAATCTCATAGAAATCACGCATCCAACACTAGCAAATATTACAACAAAATGTATAGGTTATGATTATTACTGTGCATTGACAGTGCAATAACAGATTCTCAGCATACAGGAATGCATAAAGACATGTCCAGACTCAGTTGAAATTCTGACCTTTTCAGTTTCAATCATCAGAGGCAGAAACTAACAATGTGACATACAGGTCCTATAAATCCAGGGGCCACATCCACAAAGGGTTTCAAAAAAGGCCCTAAGGAATCCTTTAAAAAAAACTGTTTTAGGACCCAAAAAACGCCGAGCTCAGAGTAGGTTTTAGGAGGATGTTAAGACACTGCTCAGACAGTAAAGTCAACTCTTATCTCTCTCTCATGACAGTTTGAGGTACCACAAAGTTACCACAATGATAGGATCTTAATTCGCTCTATATTGTCACAGCAAAATAATCCTGCAGCAACATGATTTGAACATTTAGTCCATAATGTTTATTTTTTATTTTTTTATTTATAAAAAGGGGTCAATAACGTCGGTTGATCACTGTGCCTACTCTTTATTCTTGCCTGATATTTTGGTATGCATAACATTTTTCTGTACCAATTCTGATGGTTGTTAAAAGCGAAATCTTGACAATATTACCGATAGAACAATACACTCTTCTAACTCCAAAGCAATTTCATGTAGCGCAGGAACCACTGACTCACTGCCTTTTTCTATTATCAAGACACTTGCTGCTAACTTTTAACTGCTTAGGCCAGCTCATGAGGTCTCCTAAATATCTGTCGACTAGGTGGGAGTCTTATGACTAAAGAGGCTTCATGCATAGCTTTTATTTTTACCCATGAGAGTAGGAGTAAAATGTCTCTATTTTCAGCACTTACAACCAATTTTCTACTCTGAGACACTTCGTGGATACTAACTTAAGATGTGATTATGTGACTCAGACATCCCCCTAATTGCATTGTTAATCCCAATGTCAATATCAATGGGAGACACTGAGTGTATAAAACATTAAGGACACCTGCTCTTTCAATGACAGACTGATGAGGTGAATATAGGTGAAAGCTATGATCCCCTAGTGATGACACTTGTTAAATCCACTTCAATCAGTGTAGATGAAGGGGAGTAGACAGGTTAAAGAAGGATTTTTAAGCTTTAATAGAATTGAGACATGGATTGTCTATGTGCACCATTCAGAGGGTGAATGAGCAAGACAAAAGATTTAAGCAATACAACATATTGAAGTGCCTTTGAACGGGGTATGGTAGTAGGTCCCACTCAACAGTTTCCTGTGTGTATCAAGAATGGTCCACCACCCAAAGGACATCCAGCCAACTTGACATAAAAAGTAAGCATTGGAGTCAACATGGGCCAGTATCCCTGTGGAACGCTTTTAACACCTTGTAGATTCAATGCCCTGACGAATTGAGGGCAAAAGGGGGGTGGTATCCTTAATGTTTTGTACATTCAGTGTACATCTCAAGATAGGATTCTGCCTATCATGATCGAAATGAAAGGCCCATGTGTTTATTCATTTGTGGACACGTATCAAAATGTTTTTGCATCATAACAAACGTTTTGTAACAGAAAAACAAAATCACATTTGTTATCAGACAACAAGGGTCAGAAAGGTCCCTTCTCGTTTCGGCCACATTGCTTCAGTTTGGTCCCTAATGAATATACCCCAGGCCTACTGCTGCCTTGTCACTGATATGGTTGATTTGTTTTTCTGAAGCATCAGTTGAGGACCATTTGGAATAAAACAGAGGAACATCTCCACAGCAAACAAAAAAAATTGTCTGAAAGATGGTAAATGAGCCACAGCAGATTGTTCTGTGATCTATTCTTAAATCCCTAAGTTACAACAGAGTATTTCAAACATGACTACTGCTTTCTGACTGTATTCCAAATAACAAGCATTTAACTATATTATGATGCATATCAACAAAACACTAGGCTGTAGCATGCTGTATATTTTTGATGTTGCTTGTGTCAAAGTTCAAATGAGCTCGAAGGCTACCAATGATGAGGGAAGTGAACGTGAAGGTTTGGCATAGTGAGTTGTGTTTCCTGTCCAATAGAAAATAACATCTCTAAAGGTTATCTTTCTCCTTCTTTATGACATATCATGATTGTTTGTAGTTACACTTTATTTATTTATCTGGTATAGTATTCCCATTGAACATTGTAAATAGCTACAGTTGTTAAGCAAGTCTAGATGTTGTAATTCAATACCTTTGCACATATCTCTTGTTTTATATAGGCAGCGTCATATAGACATTACTAATAGATAGAGTGGATAAAATATAGCACTCTAAGGGGATTTTGTTGTCTTTATTGTACGGAAATGCACAATTTCTTTGAAAACCTGCTGTGAGAAAATCGTTTTTTTGTAGTACTATGATGCCAAAACATTTACATGTATCCTGAGAGTGTGTGGCTGGTCTATCAGCTCGACTGCATGTGCAGTCTGGGTCATTGCAGTGGCTGCAAATCTGTTGGGATGTAATCTTCAGTGAGATGAATTGTTGGCAGAACAAATATGTTATCTGCAAACAGAGAACAGAGATAAAGGGAATTTATGGGAAAAACAATCTTTGTGTCCAGAAAAGCTTTGGGCAGGTGACCTGTGAGAAAAAAGAAAACAAAAGTTTTCCATGAGCGTCACAGCATGTGACCAAGTTAGCTCTGCTTTCATTTGGGGAAGCACAACCTATGTACCCTGAGGTAGAAAAACACAAAAGTAATATGAATGCCAAAAGCATACACAAATTGCATACACAAACATTAAAGACAAAAAAGGATAAACACCACAATATCACCCGATGTGCAACATTTGAAATAAATGAAGCATTTTGGAGAATACCTTTAATGGACAAGGGGGAGAAAGAGGAAGTCGGATCAAATCAACAGGGATAGATAGGCATGATTACACAGGCCCACTGGCCCTAGGACATAATGTGATATTTTCAGGTCATGTTCAGGCTGAAAGGGTGCAATACAGTAGGTTGGCTGTTGGACTTATTTCAGTAAATTGTTGCACATCAGCTGATCAGTATTGGATCTGTTGAGCACTTGTTTACTGCTTAATGTGACTAATCAAACCATGTGGCATGTATTGAACCCGGAACAATTTAAGACGTAGGCATCAGCCCTGGCAGCTAACACGAGTCTTCAGGTCTCATGCAAGGTTGCCTAACACACAAGCATATGGGTAAATCTCAATTGCATTTCCTTGATTCTTCGTGTCTCCTCGTCTCTTGTATCTCCTCATTTCCTTCGCAAATTTCATCGGAGAAGGTCAGATGGGAGGAACCTCCAACGTGATTTGAGAAGGAGGTGTGGAGAGAGGACTTATGGAATCAAGGAAAGAGAATTGAGATATGTGGTTGGTAACCTTGCATGAGGACTGAAGACTCTTGTTGGCTCCCAGAGCTAATGCCTACATCTTGGAGGCACTTAATCCCTCTTTCATCTCTTCCCCCTCTCTGCAGCAGCTGACAGATATCAATTGTGTGATCTGAGTCACATGCACCAGTGAGACTGACCGAATATCAAAACGGGAGTCACCCAGGCAACTCCAGACTAACTCTGACTGGAAGTGCACAAAAGTCTCCAGGCTTCAGGTATGAGGTTAGTCATCATTCAAGCCTCGTTCGCCAGATTACCTCTGCTACACACTGCTGAATATGAACCTATTATTGACCTAGCAAGCTCACATCAAATCAAAGTTTACTTGTCACGTGCGCCGAATACAAAAGGTGTAGAACTTACAGTGAAATGCTTACTTACAAGCTCTAACCAACAGTGCAATTTTTTTAAAGGTATTAGGTGAACAATAGGTAAGTAAAGAAATAAAAACAACAGTAAAAAATAACAGTAGCGAGGCTATAAGAGTAGGGAGGCTACATACAGACACCGGTTAGTCGGGCTGATTGAGGTAGTACTACATGTAGATATGGTTAAAGTGACTATGGGTATATGATAAACCGGGAGTAGGCTTTATATGTTTTGGATCATACTACACGGAAAATAAGAACAGCATGCGCAGTAAGATTGATATGGCTTTTTAGTGGTTATTTTACAGAAGACTGGACAACGAGACACCTGTCTACACACTTATTACCCCAGAGATGTTCACTTGATACGCTGCTCACTAATAGTCGTGTGACAGACTATCGCTCCCCTTCTACTGAATAGAACAAAAGTTTGAGTACCTGGCAATATCTCTCCTTCCACCAACTAGGACAAAAGATGACTACCTGGCAATATCCTGTTTATTGTCCCACTGAGGCTAGTTCAATTAAAAATAAACACCTCTTTAAGGTCCAAGGTCGCCAATGCAATTGGTGTTCTATTGTACGTGATTGAAAGCCCTTTGTGTGTACTTTACTTTGTTTACTGACTTTTGTGTCCCCCCCATCACCCTCTTCCTCTTTCTAGGCAGGAAGTGGCTTATTGTGGACAGAAGCAGTGAGAGTGGACAGCTTGTATTGGTCGTGTAGAAGGGCTGGACGGCCCCAGGGTAAGGCCTCACACCACATGCTGCTCTCTCTCTGTCTGTTCTGGCCTGTCCTCCCCTCTCGTAATAGACTCCTCTCTAGTCCCATTTAGGTCATTGTGTAATGGGTGGGCGGCGTGGTCCATTGGTCCTGTAAGTAGACAGGTTGTGTGTTAATTAAAGGGGCTTGTGTTACAACTGAATCACAATAGTCTGAGAGCCTGCCCTGGTTGACCACACCAGACAAGCCTTGTTTATCTAAGAGTACATCTAGGTTCAGTCAGTGACATTATACACAAACATTTATTTTTCAAAGTTTTTGTCAGCTTGCACAATAGGCACATGTCTCCAGTAGTATGGTAGTTGCTTTCTCAATGACACAGATGATTTGATTAATGCTTCCTTTTACACGCTTTTGATCTTTCTAAATCAAATTCACAGGAAGCATGATATTTCCATTGGTTTGCATTGCCCCCTTCTGGTGATTTACCATACAAATTCAAACAGACAACATGAGGGATCCAAAACTACAGTGGCTGCTCTCACCTACTGATTGAACTCTGACAGTGTACAAAACAAAGCATAGCAGAGAACTGTTTATTTGGGATAGCATTTGAGCTTTTAGAACTTTCTGTCTGAACTACATATGTACTTATTGATATATTCCAATAATACAATCCTGCCATTTAATTGTGTCTGTCTCTCTGTCTGTACAATAGTTTGCTCATAAAGATGGCTGGCAGCTAAACTATTTGATTTTGATGTTGCTAGTCAAACAAAAACAAGGGTTGGATGTGAAGCAATACATTTTATATAACTTATATAACACAATATAACACGATATAACCCAATTGTCATGTGACATTTTGCTAATCTTAAGATTAAGAGTCAGTAGAGCCTTAAAATCCATACAATTTACATTCAAATGCATTATATGTGTGTAGGGGATCTGTTGTGAGAGGAAATACACACTTTTGTTAGCTCTGTCAACTGCACAGCTTAATCACAGCAATTACCTGTGTATACACTGCACAGTGCACACTGTGGACGAGTGCTGGAAATACTGCATGTTCTCAGGCATGGTGATTGTGTGCAGAACCATTTCTGGATGTATTTGCCCTCATCTAAAATACATACAGTATATGTACACCGTGGGGAGCTGCTTCTGTTTGGTTTAGCTCTTGAATCAATTTGAACAAATATTACGACGTTTAGCTACTGCTTAAATTGACATAGAGCTCCCACAACCTGTTCCACATAGAACGTGTTTTTAGTAGAGTTGCTGCACGTTTTAATGTATACGTTTTAATGATTCTCTCTCTCTCTCTCTCTCTTTCTGTGTGTGTGTGTGTGCGTGTGAGTACCTTGTCTCAAATCCTACCCATTGAGTCCCTGCTCCTGTGGCCCTCCTTTACCCCTCCATCCACACACACAGGGCCTCTGCTGCAAGTACACCTCCCATTGCCAATGACCTTCATCTGCCGACTGTGACCAGGAAGTCATCCCTGGGGACCCTGACTGGCACGCTGTTGAATGCTAATACCCGGCTCAGGCTGTTCTGGCTTCAGAGGTCGTCTACCACAGCTTCCCTTCACTTCCTCTGAGCCCCCATCAAACGTTAAATCCTCCTAAATGCACCTCAACGGCTTTGGTACCTAGCGTTCCCTGCACGACTGCACGGGTCACTCCAGCTGAGGCCTTGCTCTTTAGAGCCAGCCAGTGAATGAGTACACAGGAAGAAAAGATCAGTCCAAAAGATTAAACCTGGCGTCGGCTGTGAGTTGTTTTTGACGCTAATGGGAAGCGTTTGAGGACAATTAGCAACAGACGAGGCAAACAAAGAGAAGAGGTAATTTGGGGAGAGGAGATTAAGCCAAAGATTTGGTTTGGAGGCATGTGTGGTGGGGTTTGAAAATTGTTCAACATTAAGCAGTTTGATCCGCCATTAAAGGTCATAAAACAGATTGACTACTTATCAGAGAGACTCAGAGAGCTCAACGGGGCCCAATGTAGTAGGACTATTCCTGCTGAAAGCAGTACAGTCGTCACTAGAGTCCTACAGGAGGGGATTATAGTTAGTTATTTGCAGTCAGAAACTCCTCACAACACCTGTCCTCACCACGACCCAAACCCCTTTGTGAGTCAACTCAAGTAGCACCCCTGGAGTGCTGAACAACAAGCCTTGTTTGGTGGCAGAGATAAAAGTCCTCCAAGCGATAATGAAATCGGCTCATTACGATAATGAGCAGCATTGGTAATGAAGGTGATTTGCCTAGCCCCTTCAAATGCCCGATATCTGTCACCTAATTACAGGCGAACACCAGAAAAACATGATGTAAAATGTGGCGTTTGGGGCCTGGGGCAGATCAGGGAAACAGCAGCTGTATCTGTTTGTCTACAACACTACAGTTCATGTCTTGTTTTTTCACATTGTATTCAAATTGGATACATGCTGGTTTAGTGATTGTCAATTACCTCATCAAATATTCTGTAGTCCAAAATGCTGCCCATAGGGCAAAAACTGGTTGAATCAATGTTGTTTCCACATCATTTCAAGCCCAAAAATGTATGTGATGACGTTGAATCGACTTGGAAAACTGATTGGATTTGCAAAAAGTCATCAATGTGAGGGAATTGTGTCTTTTTTTCACACAACTTTTAACCTAACTCTAATGACATGTTGACATTTGTTGTTGACTTCACATTGAATATCACAGTTAGTTGACAACTCAACTAAATGTTAATCGAAACTAGACGTTGAACTGACTGTCTGTGCCCAGTGGGTGTGATCTGTTAAATCTTGAACGTGGGGCAGAGTAGATTGTGGATTAGCTTTTTCAGGATAAATCGAGTGATGTTGTTGTCTTTTTTTGTTGTCACTACATGGATTTATCCATATTTTATGGAACACTATCTTACCTGTATGTATTTAAATTGGATAGTCGACAAAGACATGTACTTGAGAGTATTCATTTGTTAACAGAGCACACTCTGCCTTCGTGCGGCTTTTTATCCTTTCAATCTTCCTCATTGGCATTGTCAGACAATAGATGGCTCAATAGAACCCTGTCAAAGGGTGAACTTGAACTGTACCGGTTGGAAATGGAGCTTTAAAGATCGACTCGCTCGTTTAACCGGTAACGCAAGACCCACTTGTTCAGTCCTCAATTTACTTTGCTAAGACTAGAAGATTTGCAGGACTACATTCATGTGATTTATTTGTATTCTTCTCACTTGAGCAAAGCCCTAAGCAAATATGTGTTGGGTGATTTTACTGTCCTGGAAAAGGTCATTTTGGAGAGGATACCATTGGCGTACAGTAGAGGGCACTGTTGAATTTCCCAACATTTTTGAAATAATGAAGTCATAGAGGATTAAATCCCTCCCCTACACATGTTATGCACACACACACACACACACACACACACACACACACACACACACACACACACACACACACACACACACACACACACACACACACACACACACACACCACCCCCTTGTCATCTTCTTTCTCAACTAAACAAAATTAGAATTAGTTGTATTTTACTGGTGACATTGAGGAGCATCTATAGGATTTCATCACTTTGATTAAGTGCTGAGAGCTGACACACTCCTGGTTGATGATGGACAGCTATTAGGCTCTCCAGGGTGTTTGGAGACTTAAGATGACCATAGCTGTTTGCTCAGACACACACAGACGTGCTGACACATGGCAGTTGAAAAATAACCCTGTACGTCATGCTGTGGGGATCATGGAGTGTGGAATAATACAATATAGTAGCCTACTGCATTGCCAGATTGGATGTTTGCATTTGTTTTCCCTCTAGGTGACAAAGGACCTGCACAATGATTGGTTAGGTGATAACATAACACAATATACAAGTCTATTCCACAGTAGAATCTGTAATGCCACATTCACATAGTGAGCAGGATATCTTTCGACCACTGTCAACATCAAAAGACACAAATACAGTCATCCTTATCGTGGGTACTGTAGCTTTCGGATGAAGGCACTGCTCAAAACGGATGTTACAGAAATAGTTGTTGGCTCATGGTGACTGGTCTGAGTACAGCTGTAAGTAGAGTGCCCAGATGAGTGAACACATAGCGATGAGAGAGGCAGCAGAGTGAATGATGGGAGGAAGTGGGACGTACACTGGAACCTGGGCTCCCCTGGATAGCTGCTCATCTCCTGTCTTTGAACCCTGGTCAGGAAACGCATATATACATCAGTTACTGTAGTGGCTGTGCTCAAAGCACTTACCATGTGGCTGTGGAGAATATGAGCACTCTAAAGTACATGAATTTGGAGGATGTATATGTTTGTGTGTGTGTGTGGGGTGTGTGTGTGTGTGTGTGTGTGTGTGTGTGTGTGTGTGTGTGTGTGTGTGTGTGTGTGTGTGTGTGTAGGGTGAAGGGTGTTTGTGTGTGTGTGTGTGTGTGTGTGTGTGTCTTGGGTGGAGGGTGTTTGTGCGTGTGGGGTGAAGGGTATTTGTGTGTGTGTGGGGTGAAGAGTGTTTGTGAGTGTGTGTGTGGGGTGGAGGGTGTTTGTGCGTGTGTGTGCGCACACGTAAATCTGTATATTGTAGCTTCTTCGCTCAGCCATTTCCTGGTTGCTGAAATTAGAATAGTTAGCCTAATTTGTCAGGTCACCCAAAAAGGTCCATATTGCAGCTTTAACCCAACCCCTAGCGACCTCTTGGCATAATGGTTAAGGTGATGACTTGACAGTCGCTACACCCAGTTTTGAGTCCCTGTCGGGGACTCAAAGTGGGATGGCTCCCGTGAGGCCATCGGAGAGGCGTGTATCATGGGGACACACTCTCTTGAAGGAAGGACATTACCTCCTTCTTTCAATCGAGCGTGTCCCCGTGCTTCTCTATTCCAAGTCCCTCACGTGTACACGCCTTTCCGATGGCCTCACGGGAGCCATCCCACTTCTGACACCAATGTAGCAACCTTAAACCAACACCTAGTGACCTGGTTCAGACATCGTGGCATGATGGTTAAGGTCTTGGTTTGACAGTTGCTAGATTCGTGTTGGAGGCCCAGTTGGGACTACCTCCCAAATGTACTACAATATTATAATTATTTTTCCATCTTTCGATTGATCCCAGGTTCTTAATAGCACATAATGCAGCAAGACCCCCACTCCCTCTTCCCACACCCACACACAGCGACACCCCCACTGTCCTTCTCAATTAGCTGCACTTAGTTGGCAACACCACTGTGATGGAACAGACTACATCTCCCAGGTCACCGCGGGGTGGATCCCTTCCCATTATTAATGACTGAGCTGTGGAGGCAAACAGAGGCTTTGCGCCACAGCACTCATTTAAGGGCGATGCAGGGGCTGGGACTATTGGAGCTGGTTGGCTAGCATACCCACCATTACCCAATTGGGTAGAGGGGGGCTGAGGCAAGGGAAGGGTGAAGGTTGACTGACAGATTATTCCCGTTGTTAATTGTTTTAGTGATGGAAGGCACATTTCTGTAAGAGACAGTGCATGACCCCAAGGCATTATTGATTATCTCCCTGGGTGTGTTATGGTAATGCTTGTTTTGAAGTGCTGGTCTATGTCCAGCTTAACTGCTGAGATGACTATGAAAAACCCAAGAGAGGTTTTGTGTTTTCACCCCAGATAAATAGAAAATGGTTATATGCTAAGTGTCCCCTTCACCTCCGGAAGGGGTCTACATGCAAAACATGTCAAACTCTCCACTTTAGGATGTTACATTAACCATCAGCTGTTAGAATTTAGCGATGTTAGACTGCTGTTAAAGATGTCAATGACATCACAGTCTGTAGTGGTATGACTGACGACACGTATATGTCAATGCAATCATTGCATATAACATACCATTTGGTAATGCCTTGACATGCATCACGTTTCGTGGATCAAAGTTCCATCAGCAGCTAAATGTGGGACATCTTTGGTCAAGGTCCATTTTGGCAACTTGCCAGTGCCTCGGGTTGTATATCCCAACGACCACCTGCATTGACACTCTCAGATCCCTTCCTCCATTCAGTTGGCATAAACATGCCGTTCACATGACCAGGAAACACTGAGTGCATTGTCTCCCCTGGATGAGATGTCCCTGCATAGGCACATACATTTGAATCATACCCCACAGTCTTAAATAGCACTTGAAATTCGGCAGCGTCAGAGGCTCAAAGAAAGTAGAAAAAGCTCATATTTTTGGGAGGATGAAACGCTGATCCAAGCAGCATGCTAGCTGGCAGTAGCACCTCCACTTCACTTAACTACCGTCATAAAATTAACAGCCGCAATGAAACACATACTGGGAAAGTATGTTTCTAATGACCCCTGTGGGCCCTTAGGTCAATTACGTCGGAAATTATACAGTAAAATATTATGGAAGTCATGCTATAGTCCCAATGCTCCACACTGGGATTTAGAGGTGTGCAACTGGATAGCAGTTATCCTCTATAAGAATGATGAAACACTCATTTAGAAAGAGTTATGGAGCAAATCCTGCATATAAATTCCTTTCATTAGTTAGTTCATCTTCTTAGAGCAAATAACAACAATGTTGCACAGGGCTGTTTAGCTCTATGGAATTCTACAGTGTTATCTAGGGGGGGGACATCATTGTGCACATCTTATCCACCTATTTTTCTAGGGATTACGAGGGTTTACAGGAGTTTTGTACTGTTTCAAGGACAACATGTGAGCCATAGCGATAACGCCACAGGTTATGTTGATGCTGAACCCATAGTAATATTCTCTGGGCTACCGCAGATGAAGTGTATCTGCTTTAAAATTCATGAACTTGCTATAGCTTGTAAAAATGTTATAAAAAATGTGTAAACACAATCTTTGTTATGGCTGTATGTGGCTGCTCTCAGTGTCGTTTCCATAAAGCAATAGACACTTTAGTGTATTCCGTGGTGCCCCCTTCAGACGACAGAGGCAATAAATCGTATGTACAATACTATAGCTCCCAGCCTCTACAACAACAAGCAAAAGCATGACTCAAGTCCTAAACATGCCAAGTTATTACAGAACCAGAAGAGAAGCATGGGAGTTGATGGTAAACCTGCTCTGCTCCAGAAACATGAGTTACTGTGTGGCTTTTGGAGAACATGCTAGCTCCAGAAACCCATGCATGTTGTCCTGCCTTCCTCTGCCCCTAGCCTAAGGCCCAATTCAATTTGAATTATTTGCATACCACTTGTTTAAAAAATGTATCAATACATTGCTATGCACAATCTGGAAAACAGCAAATGTTTTCAAAATGTCATTGTACAAAAAAATATCTGATATAGACATTCTATGGTTTTTCAATTGTCTTCAATCAGTTAAAAAAGACAGACTCCCCCCAGTAATATACAGAGCACTCTAATCATGGCAGTTACTTAACTCTGAAGTCTCTATCATTCATCCTCTCCCATTCAGTGACTCCCTGCAACCCTGGACAGAGTAATAGGCTTCTGATTTCAGTTATCTACCATTATCAGACAGCCTTCCTCCCTTCTCTTCAAGGACTGCATGGTAGAATGATATCCTGTTGGCCATTCTATGGGCTTTTGTTGACATCCTTTAGTGTGGTTTGATCTCTACAAATTAGCGTGGTCTTTTTTTGTCTGGCCTAGCGTTGACATTAGCAGTGGTTTCACCGCCACCCCAGAGTTTTACGCTACTTGAACTGGAAACAGGCATACACAAAAGTATAACTGCATTAAAAGTTTCAAAAAAACAAAAAGTGGAAAAAGTAAGGACAAAGAAAGACAGGAAATAAATAATAAAAATCACTCCCTGCATTAAGTGGACTGTTTATTACCCCCTAAGCACAACACAAGGACACAAGGCTGTTTACAAAGGAAGAAGACCAGAGGAGACTGATATCCAAAGACCTATTATGCAGAGAAATAATCCTTGAATATCCTAGCGCATTAAATATTTAGAATACAAATGGAAAATCCATTATTACCCAAAGTACCTGCTGCTCCACTTGATGTCTAATGCCACGGTATAGTATGCATTGACCACTCATTAACCTTGAGTCAATCTGAACTCAACATACAGCTAAAGTATGTGGACACCACTTCAAATGAGTGGATTCTGCTATTTCGGCCACACCTGTTGCTGACAGGTGTATAAAATAAGGCACACAGCCATGCATTCTCAGTGACTTTCAACGGGGCACCGTCATAGGATGCCACCTTTCCAACAAGTCAGTTTGTCAAATTTCTGCCCTGCTAGAGCTGCCCCGGTCAATTGAAAGTGTTGTTATTGTGAAGTGGAAATGTCTAAGTGGTAGGCCTCACAAACTCACAGAACGGGACCGCCGATTGCGGATGCTCGTAGCGTGTAGAAATTGTCTGTCCTTGGTTGCAACACTCACTACCAAGCTCCAAACTGTCTCTGGAAGCAATGTCAGCACATAAACTGTTCGTCCGGAGGTTCATGAAATAGGTTTCCATGACTGAGCAGCACACAAGCCGAAGATCACCATGTGCAATGCCAAGCGTTGGCTGGAGTGGTGTAAAGCTCACCGCCATTAGACTCTGGAGCAGTGGAAACGGGTTCTCTGGAGTGATGAATCACGCTTCACCATTTGGCAGTCCGACTGACGAATCTGGGTTTTCCTGAGGACAGGAAAACGCTACCTGCCCAAATGCATAGTGCCAACTGTAAATATTGGTGGAGGAGGAATAATGGTCTGGGGCTTTTCATGGTTCAGGCTAGGCCACTTAGCTCCAGTGAAGGGAAATCTTAACGTTGCAGCATACAATGACATTCTAGATGATTCTATGCTTCTAACTTTGTGGCAACAGTTTGGGGAGGCCCTTTCCTATTTCAGTATGATACTGCCCCTGTGCACAAAGTAAGGCCCATACATAAATTATTTGTCGCAGTAATGTTCCAGCATCTAGAGGAAAGCCTCCCCAGAAGAGTCCAGGCTGTTATAGCAGCAAAGGGTGACCAACTCCATATTAATGCTCATGATTTTGGACTGAGATGTTCGACGAGCAGGTGTCCACATACTTTTGGTCATATAGTGTAGCATGATCAAAGAGGAATGAATATCACCAGCAACACAATCAAGTGTATGTACTCAATATCTGTCAATCACAATCGCCTTAAAGGACCAGAATGTTCTAGATCATTCTAACCAATCCACCCAATGAGGGAAATTATCTCACAAAGAACTGTGTTTGAATACAAAGTATGGGGTGAGGCTGTAGTATCACAAGTAACCGCATGGGGGCATTGAAAGCTTGAGACGACAGAGAAGTAACCGAATGAGATGGTTATGTCATTCCGTACATGCAGCAGCAGAGGCAGAATTAGATTAAAACAAAGATCTCCCACATATTACGTTTTTGTTTTGTCTTCAGTTTTTCTGATGATTTGCCCTATTTTAGCTCCTGCCCACAACACTGTATCAAGACCTGAACTATTATGCAATGTCATTGAGGGGAGCATGTAACATTGGATTGATGTAGCATCCACCAGCTATGTGTGTGTGTGTGTGTGTTGTATTCTACTGACTACACAGTCATCGTAGTGTGTATAGTCCCCTATTGAGCACATCACAGTGATTATCAGCTGGGCCTCGCTGAGGGGGAACTTAATGTTCTCATTTGCTAGTATCGCATACATACCGTCATGTATTGTATACCATGAACAGTGTCATCCCAGGGCTCCTCTGTAAGGCTGTATGATGAGGACAGGACTTAGCCGTGGCCATGGTGGCACAGCCTGTGACTCTCTCTCTCTCTCTTCTACAGTATTTTGGAGCCTGTGGATGGTGCCCAAAGGGCTCAGAATGATTCACGGGCAGGGAGCTGTCATAGAGGGAAACGCAGCCATGCACATCCACCATCCACCCCCACAGCACACACACACTGTAAAGCCATGCCCTTATGCCTGCTTTTCCTGCCACTGCCTCTCCCCCGCCTGCATGTCTATTCACTGTCCTGCTACTGTACAGTTTGAATACCTCTGCACTGTGGGATCCAAGGGTCACATGGTGACGTCTAATGTAAAGTCCTACTCAGTTGAACTTATCTTTTCAGAGACACATACAGTATTTTATGTGTCATGAAGTAGCATACCTCAATGGGGGGAAATGGTAGTGTTTGGTAATACTTCTTGTATGCTTTCTTCAGCTTCTTAGACCCATTATTTTTCATTAGGAGGTGTGTATTGGTGGGTCTGGGTGACTAGAGGATACACAATGGAAACACAGGGAACACTATTGTTTGTATATTATTTTCCAATGCATACAGTACAAGTCAAGAGTTCGGACACACCTACTCATTCCAGGGTTTTTATTTATTTTTTACTATTTTCTGCATTTTAGAATAATAATGAAGACATCAAAACTATGAAATAACACATATGGTAGTAACCAAAAAGTGATAAACAAATCAAAATATTTCTTATATTAGAGATTCTTCAAAGTAGCCACCCTTTGCCTTGATGCCACCTTTGTACACTCTTGGCATTCTCTCAACCAGGTTGATGATGTAGTCACCTGGAATGCGTTTCAATTAACATGTGTGCCTTGTTAAAAGTAAAGTTGTGGAATTTATTTTCTTCTTAATGCGTTTGAGCCAATCAGTTGTGTTGTGACAAGGTAGAGTTGGTATACAGAAGATAGCACTATTTGGTAAAAGACCTAGTCCATATTATGGCAAGAACAGCTCAAATAAGAGAAATGACAGTCCAGCAAGACATGAAGGTCAGTCAAATAAGGAACATTTCAAAATCTTTGAAAGTTTCTTCAAGTGCAGTCTTAAAAACCATCAAGTGCTATTGATGAAATTGGTTCTCATGAGGACCGCCACAGGAATGGAAGACCCAGAGTTACCTCTGCTGCAGAGGATAAGTTCAATACATTTACCAGCCTCAGAAATTGCAGCTGAAATAAATGCTTCACGAAGTTCAAGTAACAGACACATCTCAACATCAACTGTTCAGAGGAGAATGTGTGAATCAGGCCTTCATAGTCAAATTAGTGCAAATAAACCACTACTAAAGGACACCAATAAGAATAAGAGACTTGCTTGGGCCAAGAAACACGAGCAATGGACATTAGACCCGTGGAAAGTCCAAATCTGAGATTTTTGGTTCCAACCGCCGTGTCTTTGTGAGACACAGAGTAGGTGAATGGATTATATCCACATGTGTGGTTCCCACCGTGAAGCATGGAGGAGGAGGTGTGATGGTGTGGGGGTGCTTTGCTGGTGACACTGTCAGTGATTTATTTTGAAATCAAGACACACTTAACCAGCATGGCTAACATAGCATTCCGCAGTGATACACCATCCCATCTTGTTTGTGCTTAGTGGGACTATCATTTGTTTCCCCACCGGACAATGACCCAACACACCTCCAGGCTGTGTAAGGGTTATTTGACCAAGAAGGAGAGTGATGGAGTGCTGCATCAGATGACCTGGCCTCCACAATTACCCAATCTCATCCCAATTGAGATGGTTTGGGATGAGTTGGAAAGCAGCCAACAAATTCTCACCATATGTGGGAATTTCTTCAAGACTGTTGGAAAAGCATTCCAGGTGAAGCTGGTTGAGAGAATGCCAAGAGTGTGCAAAGCTGTCATCAAGGCAAAGGAGGAATCTAAAATATATTTGGATTTGTTTAACACTTTTTTGGTTACATGATTCCATGTCTTACATCATAGTTTTGATGTCTTCACTATTATTCTAAAATGTAGTAAAAATGAGTAGGTGTGTCTAAACCTTTCACCCATACTGTATACGCTTTCCTCAACTTAGAACCGATTCTTTTGCATTAGCAGTTGTGTATCGGTATGTCCCGGTGACTAGCAGATACACAGCGTATAATTCGGGGTCTTGAGTACATCGTTTCAGATAAATTAAATAGATGTCCCTTTACTTAATTCACACTGGGGATAATGGCCCCATGGTGTGGGAGTAAATCTCACCTTTTAGAAGATTAAGTTTAGATGGGGACCAACAGAAATAATGGCCAAAGTAAAAAGATTAATGGGGAAAATAAAGCAGTCACGCACCACAGATATATGTCATAGTAATAACAGCAACTTCCCTGCCGCTACTGTGCTTCTGGGTGGCTTTTTGTGTGTGCTCCCCCAGCATACAAAGTGGAAGCCTACTGCCATGTATAAGCACCAGTATTTCACACATAATAGCAATGGTGATATTGCAAAATCATGGTTGTCAATCCCAATTACTAAAGCATCATTATTGGAAATACTATATTGGTTTCGGTTCCTTTCCGACATTGAAACTGATAGTGAGAGCCTCCGTTGGGAAGGTCATTGTTGAACTCTTCTCGTATTGGGAAAAAAACAGCTTGTAAATGTTAACAGGGACAGTGTACATCCCTGAATATCCTCTCATATGTCCAACTGGCCTGGCCAACATCTGTCTGCCTTGCACACGTCTCCGAGTCCTTGTGGCGAGCTTATTTTTAGCCAGGCAACATGTGTTTTTTTTTGCAGGTGTCGAAGGGGGCTGGTATACAGTGACTCTGGTCAAACATGGTAGCATTATGTTCCCATTTCTCTCTCGCTCTGACCTATTTCTTTGTCTCTCTGGCGTGCTAGATACAGACTCAGTGCATGTACCTGAGCTGATCTCTCACTGTTCTTCTGAAACCATGCAGAGCTTAATTTGCCACAAGAGCTAGAGCAGTAGAATGGCTAATTAAAATCCACAGCAACACTTCGGTCTCGATCGCAAGCCCCAGGACCATGTGTTTAGGAATTTATCACCCATACTGAATGTTAATAGCATAGCATGAACCCGAACATCCGTTGCCTCTCTCACCTATTGGATCTCAAATCACTGAGTGCACTGAGCCAATCAAACCTTAAAGTGTTCAACAACTTCTTTTCTGGTTGGGTAAAAATGTGTTGTCGGCCAATGAAAATGCTGTGCCTTAATTAACAACCTGCACACTTCTGAACTGTGTCCCTTTCAAAGAAGACATTGAAGTTGATATGAAGTCCAAGATTGATGTTTCTCCCAATGTTATAAGCAACATTTTCTTGCTATTTAATGAGCTTGTAATGCAAGTCGAAGAAGGGGTGACAGTTTGTGCATAGGAAAGAGGTCATGGCAGCTAGTCATGGGCCTCTGTGTAATAGAATATATGCCATTAGCACACACTTTTTCCCCCAAAGAAATAGATCAACACATTACAGTAGGTATAGATTATAGTTGCTTCATAGTTCGACTCGGCTTGTTGATTTCATGACTACTGTTTGTCTCTTCCGCCCATTAGGAGGACACAGTTATTATCCCCATCCCTCCCGTTTAGTACACTGGAACCATGCGCATGCTGAGTGAAATTGCATATGGACTGGATGACAACAGATGGTGTGTGTGTGTGTGTGTGTGTGTGTGTGTGTGTGTGTGTGTGTGTGTGTGTGTGTGTGTGTGTGTGTGTGTGTGTGTGTGTGTGTGTGTGTGTGTGCGTGTTTAGTTTTTATTTGCATACGTGGCAGCTAAAAGCTGAATTGCGTACACAAGTACAAGCAAACAAACAACAATGCATTGTGAGAGCAATGGAACTGGAACAGATGATGGATGATAGAGTTGAAGTAGATGTGATGGCATTAGGAGAGGAGGAAGCATTGATTGATGGATGAATGGAGAAGGGAGCCGGTCTGAGTAGAATGGCAGTCAGGTCCGGAGTCTGGGCACCACATCTAGCTGTCTGCTCACGTCCTCTGTGCTCCGGGATGTAGCTGTTTAGTTAGCTAGCTGGCTAGCCACTCCTCTCTCCACTAGCACCGCGTAGAACCTACTTGGGTGATGCTAAACTATGCTGCCACATAGGCACTGGAAGCTCACCACACCATATTAACAGTCAGTGCTAGTTTATCCACTAGACCGAGCTATCTCTGCATGCATTCTTATCACTTTTTCTGCTTCTCTTTTCAAGCCGGTGGCATTCTAATTCACTTGAATCCAAACGGTCCCCAAGCTAGTTAGCCATAAACTGGCAAAATGTGTCTTCAACTCATTCAAGATGACCAATTAATTACAACTTATACATAAAGCAATCAAAAAACAAAATGCTGATAGGAAATTGTCATGATAAAAACAATAATACATAAATAAATGTAATAACAATTCTGGTTCATATATAGTAAATGAATTAAGCAGACCAGACCCAGCTGCTAATGCATTTGTGCCTTAAGGTACAAAGTGCCTTTGTGCCTTATTAAGGTACATGCAGGTCGGAACTGACCATTTTTTTCCAATGGTAAACGGCCTGAGTGGATCATCTTCATTTATCATTCATTTATGGCACCCCCCCAAAAAAGTGTGTGTGCACACATGCATGTGTGTGAGAGAGAAAGCTCCTGTTATATCACGCTTATATATTGTGACATTTGCTTATAAATGATTTGTGAAGCATTTATGTATCATTTTTACAGTTAGTTTTCTTTCTGAGAGAACGTAAGATCAACTAGACATTGAGGTCTATTCTGTATATAGTGGGCCAAGTCACTCTTTGTCAGCCTGACTTCTTAACTAGTCCTGCCAGTCCTCATTAAACAGAGGAGCATGATGCAGGGTACTGTATACAGGTCATTACATATGAAGCACATCTTCACTTTTAGAAGAAAACAAATTAGCTCAATCTGTGAGCGACAATGTGGAACATGGACACAATTCGACTACAAATGTATACAAATGACCAACAATGCATTTTTGGGGAAGTGGACATTCCCTTTAACTATATTAATTACTCAATTGTGCTGTAACTTTGTTTTCTTATAAATCCACATTGACAAGTTTGACAAGATGCAAAAAGAGTCGCAATGACATCAGCTTAATGGCTACCTTTTCATTGGGGGTTCAATATCCACCACAGTCCACCATACCCTTTCATGGCTCATTCCTTCCATTTGTCATGTACCTAATATAGACATTCTATATTCTATATACCCAGACCCAGTGGGACGGACATAATTGAATGGCTTTGTCAAAGACTCTTTTTCCTAAAAACCTCATAGGGATTTGCTACTGTTAATTATCTCCCATTGGTATATGGCCTAGTTTTATAATTACTGGTCCTTCCAAATATATTACCATGTTAGACTTCCCTATGGATTGTTATTAATTTTCAATATGACATTATATATATATATATATATATATATATATACATACATAGGCCAATTTCATACATACACTGTATATATATATACATATTTTTAGAAGTGTATTTTTGTGATCCATAACTATAAATAATGCATATTGAACATTGTAGCTCTTTATTAATTAAAGTTGTCAATGGCTAGCTAGTTGTAACCTAGATGCATTGCTATTGTGGCTTGGCCAGCTAAGAAAGCTGTTATGGTTTCAATTACCAAGTGCTTTTTTTAAACTAAAGGAGGGTAATTCAAAGGATATCATTAACTGTAGGTCGAAGAGTCAGATAGTTCAAATTAACCGAGGTTCAGTATATAAGGGCTAGGGTTCTAATCTCAAAGCCATGTATCTTTGTATGGTCCCCAAAGTACTTCAAGTAGTCTCTCATTGGTTGTGTCATATTATATTCCCTAGGTCCCCTCTGCCTCCTCCCCCTGATGTAGAAAATAAATGTAGCCCTAAGCAATGATTAAGGGTCAGTTTAGCTTTTTAACCTCTATTAGTGAAGGTTAGGGTTATGTTAAATACAGCTGATTTTAGATCAGTGCACAATGCCTAGAGCTTTTAGCAATGTCATGGTTATAGGATATGTATTTTTTAATTGATGCAGGTTCTTTGATTCTACATCATGACAGTACTAAGTTGCATCATACAATATCCAACATAAAAAAGCAAAGGGCCAAATCGATGTCTTAATGCACATAAACAATGCTCTATTCATCCACTTTTATGAAAAACTCACCATTGATTTAATCTTGAGGTATATCTCAGTAGGCCGATATGTTGCCTAGGGCTGTCATCTTAAATTCCATGAACTTAATTTGCCACTAAAGTGGCTTTCACATTATCCCATTTCAAAGCTGTTCCAGTTTTTCATTGCAAGGTACAAATATTCAAATGATTTATGTATGGATGTGCTTTACCAATTTCAATGAAAAAGACATTGTCAGAACAAATTCTTATGAGGTAAATTTAAAGTGGTGGACCTTTTTACCTTTCAAACTCATATTGAAGTCATTGCACATCGTGAGACTTTTTACATTAATTTCTTCTAAATTATTATTTTTCAAAAAACTTTTTTACATCAAGCTAAAATAAATATTTTAAGTTCCACAAATGGTTCTTTCAGTCAGTGATCCCACACAGTTCAGCAAAAAAAGAAGCGTACTCTCACTGTCAACTGCATTGATTTTCAGCAAACTTAACGTGTACATATTTGTATGAACATTAGAAGATTCAACAACTGAGACATAAACTGCACAAGGTCCACAGACATGTGACTAACATAAATGGAATAATGTGTCCCTGAACAAAGGGGGGTCAAAATCAAAAGTAACAGTCAGTATCTGGTGTGGTCACCAGCTGCATTAAGTACTGCAGGGCATCTCCTCCTCATGGACTGCACCAGACTTGCCAGTTCTTGCTGTGAGATGTTGCCCCACTCTTCCACCAATGCACCTTCCAGTTCCCGGACATTTCTGGGGGTAATGGCCCTAGCCCTCACCCTCTGATCCAACTGGTCCCAGACGTGCTCAATGGGATTGAGATGCGGGCTCTTCGCTGGCCATGGCAGAACACTGACATTCCTGTCTAGCAGGAAATCACGCACAGAACGAGCAGTATGGCTGGTGGCATTGTCATGCTGGAGGGTCATGTCAAGATGAGCCTGCAGGAAGGGTACCACATGAGGGAGGAGGATGTCTTCCCTGTAATGCACAGCGTTGAGATTGCCTGCAATGACAACAAGCTCAGTCCGACGATGCTGGACCCTCCACCTCCAAATCGATCCCGCTTCAGAGTACAGGCCTCGGTGTAACGCTCCAGAGTACAGGCCTCGGTGTAACGCTCCAGAGTACAGGCCTCGGTGTAACGCTCATTCCGTCGACGATAAACTCAAATCCGACCATCAACCCGGGTGAGACAAAACCATGATTCGTCAGTGAAAAGCACTTTTTGTCAGTCCTGTCTGGTCCAGCGATGGTGGGTTTGTGCCCATAGGCCCACGTTGTTGCCAGTGATGTCTGGTGAGGACCTGCCTTACAACAGGCCTACAAGCCCTCAGTCCAGCCTCTCTCAGCCTATTGCAGACAGGCTGAGCACTGATGGAGGGATTGTGCGTTCCTGGTGTAACTCGGGCAGTTGCTGTTGCCATCCTGTACCTTTCCCGCAGGTGTGATGTTTGGATTTACCGATCCTGTGCAGGTGTTGTTACACATGGTCTGCCACTGCGAGGATGATCAGCTGTCCTCCCTGTCTCCTTGTAGTGCTGTCTTAGGTGTCTCACAGTACGGACATATCAATTTATTGCCCTGGCCACATCTGCAGTCCTCATGCCTCCTTGCAGCATGCCTAAGGCACATTCACACAGATGAGCAGGGACCCTGGGCATCTTTCTTTTGGTGTTTTTCAGAGTCAGTAGAAAGGTCTCTTTAGTGTCCAATGTAGCAACAAAGGATTCTAAAGAACTAGCCCAAACAGTTGTCATGGACTTGGGTTCCCTTTTAGTAGCTAAATAATTATCTCCCTTCAGACATTTGTTATTTGTTTTTTGCGTGCGGCTTTTGTGTGTGCAGAGTTCCAGTTCTGTTTTCTGTGATCAAAATAGCGGTTCTTGATTCTCTGCAGACTTTCAGTTTTAGTGTCAGTCCTTATAAACAAGACTAAGTGCTCTACTCAATCAGATCTGCTTTAGCCGATATCAACATAGTGGTTGTTTTGACTGTGTTGTAAGGTGGAACTGTGTTAGAGATGTCAAATCCACAATTGTATCTCGACATTATATCTTAAGCGGACATTGCCATTGGCTGCATGGAGTGGCAATAACATGAATCCCATGCAGCCGTGTTTACAAGTTTGAACACTGGAATGTGAGATGGAATGTACACCTTCATTAGGATGATAGAAACCCTCAATATTTAGTTTAATGATTTTTCGATTTGAGCGTCATTATTTCTGAACTTCAAACACGAGTGGGGCGGGTGTGGCTTCGTTATGATGATCAAGAGCAGCTGTTCACCGATTTAACAGCTCCAATGCAGTTCCACCCTCCAAAAGATCCACTATGCAGGTGTATGCTATTCCCGGTTAAACTCTTGATCTGATTGAATGTCCGCCTTAGAGCCCTGTTCATTTGTGATTCGACTCACTGACTTCATAGAAAGTGTACAGGTTGCACTAAACCAAACTAGACCAGGATAAATTGTTATTACATTTACAGGACCCTTGATAAAAAACAGAATGACTCATGTTTAACATGTTCTAGGAAGTGTGTGAATCAAACCACACATTACTCTGTAACTTCTATCAGGCTGGCTGATTACTCATACCCAAATAATGTTGTTGACTCGGACTATACTTGTTTTTTTGGCCACAGCAAGAATTTGATGAAAAAAAAACACTTCAAAAACCACCACCTCAAACTTGTATCTCAAACATACCATTTCAAAAAAATGCTTGTTATTTCCTCATAGAGGATGATGTCATGTTTTGGTCGAGACATCTCATTATTGGCTGAGAATTTACTCTTCATTCAAATTTTTACTGACCCAGACATACCCACACCATTCTGTGGTTGGGGTATGCACACACTATTCAAACACAGAAACACTGCTTTTTAACATACTTAATCAAATTTAAAAAGTGGAAGAAAACATATTTCACTCATACTGTAATTCATTATAGATCACATTTCATAGAAATCTTGAAACAATGGACAGCTACTTTAAACTATGTTGGCCCTTTTTTGTACACCTTTATTTAACTAGGCAAGTCAGTTAAGAACAAATTCTTATTTTTAATGACAGCCTAGGAACAGTGGGTTAACTGCCTTGTTCAGGGGCAGAATGACAGATTTGTACCTTGTCAGCTTGGGGATTCAAACTTGCAACCTTTCGGTTTCTAGTCCAACGCTCTAACCACAAGGCTACACTGCCGCCCCAACTAGCCCTGACTTGCTAAGAGTTGAACCTCAATTTCATACTCCAGTCAACTTGTTATCCGTCCATGGGACGTACAGCTGATGACCAGGGCATATATAATATACACAATGATGATATGTCACTACAGTTCCCATGATTCCATACATGGAACCCTTCCTGCATTTTCCTGGGTATTGTAGTCCATCAGCCAGTTGCCACTCATCTGGATTCTTGTCGCTTCTCATTTGGGATAGAAGCCAGGCTGATCATTAGTCAACCATGAGTGCCTCTCCGCCAGCATGCTGCCTCTAGCTGTTCCATGGTATCAGCAATTATTCACAAAGCCCCACTTTGGCTAACACCTCCCTTCAGAGTCTGCCTTTGTTTAAAAGCCATTGTGATGCTTCAACAACAGACACAGGAGATTCACTTCAGCCAGACAGGAACCAAGAGAAAGCAGGCTGTAGTTGTGTAGTATGTTTCATGCATCTGCTGTGTGTGACATGACATATGGCGTACGATTTCTATTTTCGCCAGAGGGGTCGCATCCTAGCTAACATCAGAGTGGCTGGAGATAAAGTCTGGCTAAACCTTCAAAGGGAATCGAGAGCAACAGAACTATCATCCATCTTGAGGGAGAGGCATGGTAATAAGAGTATCTTCACTATGGCTCAGTGTTTGTAACGTCATCCCCTCCGCCTAGGGATCGGGGATCGCTGTTCTTCGGCTTCACCATTTTGTTAATGTAACCACGCCGTCTTGCCTGCCTCTCTAGTGTATGACTCAGGGCGAAACAAGGCTTTTACTGCTCGCAGCTCATTCATTCTTCATACGCTCACTAGTTCATTAAAATGCTGAATGGCACACTTTAGGTAGAAAACACAAAATTCTGTTGTTTGACCTTTTTGTTTTTCCATTATGTGCCGAGGTAGAAATGACGTGTTGATGAATGGATTATGTTTTGTCATGGCTGACAGGCCTCTTTGGAGAAATGAATGATATGATAACAGGGGAACAGAGTTTAGGTTCCTGTCGATGCATATGTGTGGCTAATGACGGGATGTGGCTGTGTTTAATATATTTGGTTTCTTGCATTCTGCGTTGATGATTCCATTGTAGACCAAACAATGGATGATTAACTGTAATTAGATGTAATTGGCATTTCTAACAGAAACCTTCAACTCAGAGAACACTTCCAACCTCAGTTTGATCATATTGCTTGTTATGCAGCAGTGGCAGACATTGGGATAGAGACCAGAAAATAACTCTGGTTGTGCCTTAGTGTCCGTCTTGTCTGGTCTTGTCTTGTCAATCCGTCTGTCCGTATCTGACTTTGTTACTTCGATCATGTACATATCAACAGAACATACACAATGTTTTCCTATTTCACCAGTCAGCAGACCTCTAGAAGCATCTAGTGAAAACTGTATGAGTCACCTCAGACTTTATAGATGCGTGATGTGTCCTTTCCAGGTACTGTAGACTCCACACTTTTAGGCACATACTAATGAACAGCCAATAACACTCCAGCATGCAGGTGCATATCAATCTCCAACTAGGCAGTCCTTGCTGCATTCACTCTCTCACATCATCAAACTTCCCTGTATCGCTCCTTTTTCCATTTGGTTCAATATCTTTTCATGATATGCTGAATTTGCATATGAAAGACAATTACATCAAGAAACATAGAGACAAGGATGTTTGTCATGTGCCGAATATAACGGGTGTTGATTGTACCGTGAAATGCTTGCTTACGAGCCCTTCCCAACGATGCAGAGTTAAAAAATAAAAAGAAGAATAGTAACATAAGAGGAATAAAATACACAAGAATAGAGCTATGTACAAGATTACCAGTAGCAAAACAATGTGGAGCTACATATAGGAGCACCAGTTGCCGATCAATGTGGAGCTATATACAAGAGTACCAGTAGCAGATCAATGTGGAGCTATATACAAGAGTACCAGTAGCAGATCAATGTGGAGCTATATACAAGAGTACCAGTAGCAGATCAATGTGGAGCTACATACAGGAGTACCAGTAGCATATCAATGTGATGCTATGTACAGGAGTATCAGTAGCAGATCAATGTGGAGCTATATACAGGAGCACCAGTAGCAGATCAATGTGGAGCTAAATACAAGAGTACCAGTAGCAGATCATTGTGGAGCTATGTACAGGATTATCAGTAGCAGATGTATGTGGAGCTATATAGAGGAGCACCAGTGGCAGATCAATGTGGAGCTATATAGAGGAGCACCAGTGGCAGATCAATGTGGAGCTACATATAGGAGTACCAGTTTTAGATCAATGTGGAGCTACATACAGGAGTACCGGTAGCAGATCCATGTGGAGCTACATACAGGACTATCAGTAGCAGATCAATGTGGAGCTATATACAGGAGTACCAGTGGCATAATCAACGTGGAGCTACATACAGGAACACCAGTAGCAGATCAATGTGGAGCTACATACAGGAGTACCAGTAGCAGATCAATGTGGAGCTATGTACAGGAGTACCAGTAGCAGATCAATGTGGAGCTATGTACAGGAGTACCAGTAGCAGATCAATGAGGTGCTATATACAGGAGCACCAGTAGCAGATCAATGTGGAGCTATATCACAGAGTACCAGTAGCAGATCAATGTGGGGCTACATCACGGACTACCAGTAGCAGATCAATGTTGAGTTATGTACAGGAGTACCAGTAGCAGATCAATGTGGAGCTATGTACAGGAGTACCAGTAGCAGATCAATGTGGAGCTATATACAGGAGTACCAGTAGCAGATCAATGTGGTGCTACATACAGGGGTACCAGTAGCAGATCGATGTGGAGCTACATATAGGAGTACCAGTAGCAGATCAATCTGGTGCAATATACAGGAGTACCAATAGCAGATCAATGTGCAGGGGTACGAGTTAGAAATGTACACTGAATAGGCATCAGGATAATAATAATACGCGTAAAATAAAGAACAGAGTAGCAGCAGCATAAAATTGTCCAGGTAAGCATTTAACATTTAATGAACTTTTTAGCAGTCTTATGGCTATTTAACACTCTTATGGCTTGGGGTTGGAAGCTGTCTCGGAGCCTGATGGTCTGAGAGCCGATGCTCCGATACCGTTTGTTGGATGGTAGGAGAATGAACAGTCTTTGACTTTGGTGACTGGAGTCTTTGGCAATTTTACGGGCCTTCTTCTGAACACCTTCTGGTATAGAGGTCCTGGATGACAGGGAGCTCGGCCCCAGTGAAGTACTGGGCTATTTGCACCACTATCTGTAGTGATTTGCGGTCGAGGGTGGTGTATTTGCCATACCAAGGGGTGATGCAGCCAGTCAAGATGCTCTCAATGTTGCAGCTGTAGAATTTTTGATGATCCTAACACGGAACTCAAACCGGCTGCGCGAGTGCGCCATCATACGTTATCGTGCATACATTTATTTGGTCACTGTAACGGTTTTCTTCCGTCGTAGGGGAGGAGGACCAAAATGCAGCGTGGTTAGAGTTAATGGTTTTTAATAAGAGAAACTAAACATGAACACAATTACAAAAACAACAAACGTGGCAAAACCCGAAGCAGTCCTATCTGGTGCAGAGAACACAAAGACAGGAAACAACCACCCACAATCCCCAACACAAAACAAGCTACCTAAATATGGTTTCCAATATCAGGCCATACAGAGAACCATGTCAGGCCATACATAGAAACAGACAAACTAGACACACAACATAGAATGCCCACCCAGCTTACGTCCCGACCAACACTAAAACAAGGAAAACACAAAATAACTATGGTCAGAACCCCCCCCCCCCCCCTCCCCCCGCAAGGTGCGGACTCCGACCGCACATCCTAAACCTATAGGGGAGGGTCTGGGTGGGCATCTGTCCGCGGTGGCGGTACTGGCGCTAGACGTGGACCCCACTCCACCATTGTCTTTGTCCACTTCCTTAGCGTCCTTTGAGTGGCGAAACTCGCCGCCGACCTTGGCCTAGGAACACTAACAAAGGGCCCCACTGGACTGAGGAGCACCTCTGGACTGAGGGGTGCCTCATGACTGAGGAAACTCCTCCGGACTGAGGGACAGCTCCGGACTGAAGGGCAGCTCATGACTGAGAGGTAGCTCATGCTGGTTGACGGCTCTGGCAGCTTCTGGCTAACTGATGGCTCTGGCAGATCCTGGCTAACTGATGGCTCTGGCAGATCCTGGCTGACTGATGGCTCTGGCAGATCCTGGCCGAATGGCGGCTCTGGCGGATCCTGGCCGAATGGCGGCTCTAGCAGTTCCTGGCTGACTGGCGGCTCTGGCGATCCTGGCTGACTGGCGGCTCTGGCGGATCCTGGCTGACTGGCGGCTCTGGCGGATCCTGGCTGACTGGCGGCTCTGGCGGATCCTGGCTGACTGGTGGCTCTAGCAGAGCCTGGCAGACTGGCGGCTCTGGCGGCTCCTTGCAGACTGGCGGATCCCTGCAGACTGGCGGCTCTGGCGGCTCCTTGCAGACTGGCGGCTCTGGCGGCTCCTTGCAGATTGGCGCCTCTGGCGGCTCATGACAGAGAGGGGACTCTAGCAGCTCTGGACAGACGGGAGACTCTAGCAGCTCTGGACATACAGGAGACTGTACCAGCTCTGGACAGACGGGAGACTCTAGCAGCTCTGGACAGACGGGAGACTCTAGCAGCTCTGGACAGACGGGAGACTCTAGCAGCTCTGGACAGATGGGAGACTCTAGCAGCTCTGGAGATACGGGAGACTCTCGCGGCGCTGGAGAGGAGGAAGGCTCTGGCAGCGCTGGACAGGCGGGAGCACCAGTCGGGCTGAGACAGAGAGACAGCCTGGTGTGGGGGGCTGCCACCGGAGTGCTGGTGCGTGGAGGTGGTACTGGCTAGACCAGACCGTGCAGGTGCACTGGAGCTCTTGAGCACCGAGCCTGCCCAACCTTACCTGGTTGAATGCTCCCGGTCGCCCTGCCAGTGCGGCGAGGTGGAATAGCCCGCACTGGGCTGTGCAGGCGAACCGGGGACACCATGCGTAAGGCTGGTGCCATGTACGCCGGCCCAAGGAGACGCACTGGAAGCCAGACGCTTAGAGCCGGCGTAATGGCACCTGGCTCGATGCCCACTCTAGCCCGGCCGATACCGGGGGCGGCAGGGTAGCCTAGTGTTAGAGCATTGGACTAGTAACCAGAAGGTTGCAAGTTCAAACCCTCGAGCTGACAAGGTACAAAAAGCTGTCGTTCTGCCCCTGAACAGGCAGTTAACCCACTGTTCCTAGGCAGTCATTGAAAATACGAATCTGTTCTTAACTGACTTGCCTAGTTAAATAAAGGTAAAATAAAAATACAAGGAGCTGGTATGTACCGCACCGGGCTATGCACCCGCACTGGGGACACCATGTACTCCACAGCATAACACGGTGCCTTCCTGGTCTCTCTTACCCTCCAGTAAGCACAGGAAGTTGGCGCAGGTCTCCTACCTGGCTTAGCCACACTTCCTGTGTGCCTCCTCCCAATAAATATTTGGGGCTGACTCTCACCTGCCTCTGATTGAGAACCATATAAGGCCATACATAGAAACAGACAAACTATACACACAACATAGAATGCCCACCCAGCTCACGTCCTGACCAACACTAAAACAAGGAAAACACAAAAGAACTATGGTCAGAACGTGACAGTCCCCCTTCACCAAACACGATCACGACACGCTGGTTAAATTATCAAAACAATCTCTGAACCAATTACATTAATTTGGGAACAGGTCAAAAAGCATTAAACATATATGGCAATTTAGCTAGTTATCTTGTACTTGCTAGCTAATTTGTACTATTTAGCTAGGTTGCTGTTGCTCGCTAATTTGTCCTGGGATATAAACATTAAGTTGTTGTTTTACTTGAAATGCACAAGGTCTTTTACTCCGACAATTAATCCACACATAAAACGGCCAACCGTTTCTAGTCATCTCTCCTCTTTCCAGGCTTTTTCATCTTTGAACTTATATGGTGATTGGCATCTACACTTTTATCACGACAAATCATGCAAAATCTTTTCAGCCTCCTGAGGAGGCCCTCTTCTCGACTGTGCAGGTACATGTGGACCATGTTATTTCCTTAGTGATGTGCACACCAAGGAACTTGAAGCTCTCGACCCGCTCCACTACAGCCCCGTCAATATGGACGCGGGCGAGCGTCCTGTAGTCCACGTTCAGCTCGTTGGTCTTACTGACTTTGAGGGAGAGGCTGTTCTCCTGGCACCACACTGCTAAGTCTGACCTCCTCCCTGTAGGTTGTCTCATCGCCATCGGTGATCAGGCCTACCACTGTCGTGTCGTCAGCAAATTACGGTGCATTAGTGCATGGTATGAAAAAGGCCCCCTTTGCAAAACACTGATCATCAAGGCCAGACCTCTGCTACACGTCAATGAGTAAGCCCATAGTGTGTCAATTTTGGGCTAATTGTGCCACTCATTAAGGTAGAGCTGGGAGTATTTGACAATTGATCAATATCTGCTGTCACGATTAAGCTAAATGGGGAGAAATATTCTCGGGATATATATTGAAAACCTGTCCATTTCTTGACACTCATACTATAGAGTGATTATTTCAAACCTTTTTGAGAAGAAAAGCAAGGTTAACCTTTGTGTTTCATTCACTTGATTGCGAAGATTGCGGAACAATGGTATCAGTGTATTATACATAATATGGTTATAGTCTTTGGATAGTCTCATACAGTGAAAGCATATTGGAATTTTGAAGACATAGTGAGTCTCTTTTCTATGAACCCCCCCCCCTGAAATGATTAACTTACTTATCATCACAAACACGTATGACTGGCACACTATAAATTACATTAGGACAGATTGACGATTCCATGGAACATTCATTAAACTAAGTAATCAAAACTTTTGAAACTCATATCCCTGGTAAGTTTGCGATACATGAATGGTATTTACATTAGGCAGTTTGCTGTGTTTTAATCAGTTCTCATGGCTCAAACCTTCCAACCTCAGAGCAGAAATGCATTAACGTTCAAACCAAGATGGACACTATGGTGACATAAACCCTCAGAATACTGAACAGCAATTTATAATGGATGGACAGTTGCAAAAAAAATTGCCATTTACCTTCATTTTCATCTGTCAAACATACTTACATTATACGCAGCACTATATTTAATTATGTCAGTTCCCACAAACAGATACTTGCATATCTGTTTGCACAGTTCTCTGACTACTCTGGCAACAAAATTGTATTGGGTGAGTTGTTTAACAAAAATTGATTTCTCTTTTTTTCTTCAGACACAGTACACACAGTCTTTGCCATCTCAGGGAACCAAAAACCATTACCAAATATGGTTAGTGCCCTATACAACACACATGGTATGCTGTCAGGGTTCACATCGACAGTGTGTTCCAGGACATAGTTCCTTCCAGATTTTTATTGCAGATATCCAGGCACCAACCAAAGACCCTGTTTAGCACCACTTGCTTGTCCTTGTCCAGGTCAGCATTACCTCTGTCCGATGCTTCCAGTTCTTCAGGACACAGGTTTTCTGGTAATGGAGGAGCCCACTGATCCCACCTTCTGGACCAGTCCTCAAATCCATCTCATTATTCCACTGGAACCAGCTACATCAATGGTCCCGCCAGTGTGCTATGGCAGCTGTGCTGTACTTTTCACAGATGCGCCAACATGTGGAGCAGAGCAATCATTCTAAATAACCAATGCACAAGGGAGAGGAACAAAAACGGTGGGTCTGTTCCCTTTGTTGGTCTTTTGTTATGGATTTGTTTATTTTATTGGACATCAACAAAGGGATTCAATTGAAACACCATTACGTGTGAGACAAGTGTTGCTGTGTCTGCAATATCAAACCTCGTCTGTCCTGTGTCGCCATGTTTAAACATCATCAAAGGTTCTGTCTGGAGAACATAGTTGTGTCTTGTAAGTCTTTCCTTGAAAAGTCTGTACATTTTGAGAAGGCTAGTAAACAATTGATTTGTAATCTTGTTCCAACCTGTCTATTCCATGCCTGTCCCAGGATCTATCAACAGGTAGTTGTATTTTGTTGGTTCGTATCAAATTCATCCTATTTAGTACAACTTATCTGAGGTATTCTGAGAAATGGGACCCGAGGTCATTTTTTCAAATTGTATTTGATACTTACATCATTTTGTAATCTCATTTAATCTCTCTGAAACTTTGGATGGATTGAAATCATCTGCACAGCCAATGTATTATACCTCTGAAGATACCAGTCGATTAATAATGACAAATTATAAAAATGACGAGACACTTTCCACAATTGATCTAAAGCTCACCACATTCACGCTCAATGTTACAGCTAGATCAAAGTTAAGAGGCCTTTTCTCTATCTTCTGAATCATTCACTTTCCACTTGTTCTGAAAACCCACTTGCAACTGCTGAATGTGTAACTTCTCCTCTCTGAACACAACTTTTTGGCAGTCTCATATTGAAGGAATGTTGTTGCCCGATTGCCATGGAGCCGGTGAGTCTTTACTTCGCTTGTACACTGCCTTCAATCACACACTGGACACTGGCTTATCAGTCCATTCTCTGCCTATCTTTATGTCCTTTAAAGAATAACTAAAGTCATGGAATGGGTGTGGGTATGAACTTTACTCACTTTTGTGGACATACTTTGATAGCATTTTTCTATAAGGATTTGGGGAAGGTGAATGTCCAGGACTAAATTGATTCAGAGTAGAGAGAGTGGTATCTGATGTTGCTATCCATACGGCATGAAATAGATACGGTTTAAACTGCATTATTGCTTGAACCTATACCCACATGATAAATACATCCAGTCAACCATGCCAACGGTCACCCAAGTGTAGGAAGGAACTGTAATGAGATCTTTCAAATAAAATGCAAGGGAGAAAGATCTGGCACAGAGCATTGACCCTCCCACTCCTCCCAGTCTCAGATATGTCTCCTCTCACCTATATTTCAGAACCACTTTCCCATGTGGGCCAATCAGCCTCTTTCACTCCTGTGACCTAAAGAGTAAACATGAGCCAAAAAGCAAAGAGTAGGATGTTAGTTCAACCAGAGGTTAGATCCAAAGGCTGTAAGGTCTATTTATTTTGTATCAAAAACTAAATATCAGATCCTCCACCTTGCCCCTGCATTCAATATGAACCGCTGCAGTTGTTTAGGAATGCAGGCATTGCCCTTACTGTTTCCGACACCCTCCACCTTCATGCTCGACTATCATTCAAATGTTTACTGTCTCACGCTTTACAGTAGTGAATACTGTATTAATGCTGGTTGGTTTGAACTGCCACCAGACTTCATGACAGGTGATCTGTCATTCTTAACACAGTGCAGATTAAGTTTGGTCTAGATGTCTCCATTTTAACTTTAACATAATGGACTCTATGAATTGCTGTTGCAAGGCGTGCAGTCGCATTATCTTTATACATTGATTGTTGACACGTTTTATGACATTTATTTGAAACAAAATGTTTTATTGGAATGTCTTCACAAAAATATATTCTCTCTAAAACAGGAATTGATGCAGCAGCCAGATGAACAGACCCCAAGGCGAAGTCAACCTTGAAGACAGGCACCAAAGAACTCATGAGACAGCCGGCTCACAAGGCAAAATGCAGGCAGAGAAAGGCAAATCCCAAAGTTGCCACAACGTCTAGTAGATCCCTTCACAAAAAAAAGATATGGCTGGAGATCAGTGAGGTCAGTTTAATTTGTGAGTCCCTCTCAACCACCTAAACACGCAATTCTAGGCTACAGGGACGGATAATTCACCTTTCCTGTGGGTATACGGTCTACCGATGGAGGCTGCTGAGGGGAGGACAGCTCATAATAACGGCTGGAATGGACTCCATTACTATGAGTCGTCCTCCCCTCAGTAGCCTCCAGTGCTGTAAACACATCCGCAAGTGTTTGATATTTTCCCAGACACTTTGGAGCATCACCATCTGTGAAGCGCGCGCACGCGCGACACACACACACACACACACACACACACACACACACACACACACACACACAAACACACACACACACACACACACACACAGAGAGATTTGGTAAGTACTCTCATAGTACCTGTGTCAGAATCTCTTCGGGTATGTGTGCAATAGTGACTTCTTTCTGGGCATCTCCCCAGATCAGCAGGCCTCCCATTAGATTGAGACTGAAGGAAGGAGACAAGGCGCTGAGTGTGCGCTGGTGCATCTAAGGCCCGTGAGGCAGCCCCATCCACACACAGTGTGACTCATATGATCCAAGGCTTTGACTAAAAGAATAAGGGGGACTCCTTTAGGGATCTAGCTACCTTCGCTAGTTGTTTCCTTGTTGTTGTTTTCCCCCCCGGGAGGCATTTGGTTTCATGTCGCTTTGTTTTTATGTAGGACAGTGAGCGTTTCCTGATGTTGGAGTTTGGGGAAAGAGTGGTAACTTACTCGCTAAGATTTTCAGCTTGGGGAAATCTGGCAGAGATTCGAGCTGTGACATTCTGAGAACTATTTCGGTGACAACAAGCGACCAAACAGATGATATTCCCATTTCATGTAATACACACCGGCGATCCTTACAGTATACATAAGTTGTATACATTAGTTGAAAGGGTTTATTTTTCTAGCTTAGATCAATTTGTTATGCTCTTGTTTTTGTAGAGCTTATTCTAGAATTTAGTCTACTTTTAATTGTAGTCATGTGGATATTTGGAAATGACTTCGGTTTAATCACATTCACTATAGCCCATGCTTCAACTAACTCTCTCTCTCTTACAATGACTCACCATTCTCCAACTTTATAGTACATCTGCTTGGAAAGTTATTCTCAATTTTTTTGCAAAGTGATTAATATCAATGGCTTAAATGTGGAGAGCTCTTCTCATGATTACTAAGCACTTTCCCTCTCTGGATCACTGGACATGGTCAGTGAATAGATATTTAAACTACTTAGGGTATTAGCAACAGTTACAATTGTCGGGAAAGCGGATTAGAATTTACTGTGAAGATTAAATACTTGAGTAACCCTTGGTGCTGTTACCCCCACAACAAAAGCTATCGCCACCTCATGCAAATGTAAAGTGTCCCTGCAAGATTCCTGGGGAGCCCAACCTCTACGGTATACTGTGTTTTGGGTATAAAGATGATCCCAACATCCCAACGTTAACCAGATATCGAAATGATCCAATAACTATAGGTGATCTCTTTTATCGAAAACACATCTGTGAAACGTCATTATCCCCTTAATTCATATAATCTAACACACTGGCAATGAGGGTACAATTCTGTGTGCAGCTGAAGTATTGAAATCACTATTTTTCTGGTCTGCATAATGTTCCCATTAATCTTTCTGAGGACCTTTTTTATGTTATTATATGGCAGGATGCCAGTTCAACACTGCAGTTCCTCAGAGGTTGACTCACATTGTTAGTTGTCGTCTGGCAGAGATGGAAGTCAGATATACTGTGAGTTATTTTCAAACAAGTTGATGTGAGAATTGTTTATTAATCCTTAGGAGAATTTAAACGTACTTGTATTTATTAGGGAACACCAATAGCTGTTCCCAAGGCAATAGCTACTCTCCCTGGGTTCCAAACACATTGAGGCACTTACATGACATATAAAACAAAATAAAAAACAGTACATCAAATAACATTATTACACCATTACAAATCTACAATAAAAAATGTATAATACCACCATACAACAATATTACAATGTATGTGTGTGTAGAGTGGGTGTGCTACCGCTTGTGTGCGTATGCGTGTGCCTGTACCTTTGTCTGTGTCTCTTCACAGTCCCCACTGTTCCATAAGGTGTATTTTTACATGTTTTTTAAAATCTGATTCAACTCCTTGCATCTGTTACTTGATGTGGAGTAGAGTTCCATGTAGTCATGGCTCTATGTTGTACTGTGCGCCTCCCATAGTCTGTTCTGGACTTGGGGACTGTGAAATGTCTGGCATGTCTTGTGGGGTATGCATGGGAGCTGTGTGCTAGTAGTTTAAACAGACAGCTCGGTACACTCAATCTTTCAACACTTCTTACAAAAACAAGTAGTGACGAAGTCAATATCTCTTCCACTTTGAGCCATGAGAAATTGACATGCATATCATCAATGTTAGCTCCCTGTGTACATTTAAGGGCCAGCTGTGCTGCCCTGTTCTGAGACAATTGTAATTGTCCCTCTGTGTGGCACCTGACCACGTGACTGAACAGTAGTTCAGGTGCGACAAAACTAGGGCCTGTAGGACCTGCCTTGTTGATAGTGTTGTGAAGAAGGCAGCTCAGCACTTTATTATGGACAGACTTCTCCCCATCTTAGCTACTGTTGTACCAATATGTTTTGACCGTGACAGTTTACAATTCAATCAAGCAGTTTAGTCACCTCAACTTGTTCAATTTTCACATTATTCATTTCAAGATTTATTTGCGGTTTAAGGTTTAGGGAATGATTTGTACCAAATACAATGCTTTTAATATTTAGGACCAACTTATTCCTTGCCGCCCATTGTGAAACTGAATTCAATTTAAGATACAGCAAATATGAGTGGTAATATTGTCCTCATCAAAATCTGTCAGTTTAAGCGAGAGATATACATTTTTTTGCATGGGCTGCATCTCAATCCACCGCATCTGCCTATGTCGGCCTTCTGCATATTCCGTGGAAAGTGGAAAGCTACAGCTGTGTTTGTCAGACCAGGAGACATCCTGAAAATCGGTCTTCTCATGAAAACATCTGTGGCGTCCGAATGTTTTGGTCTACAAACTAATATTTTATTTTATTTATTTCAACTTTATTTAACCAGGTAGGCAAGTTGAACAAGTTCTCATTTACAACTGCGACCTGGACAAGATAAAGCAAAACAGTGCGATCACAAACAACAACACAGAGTTACACATGGAATAAACAAACATACAGTCAATAATACAATAGAAAAAGTATATATACAATGTGTGCAAATCAGGTAGGGTAAGGGAGGTAAGGCAATAAGTAGGCCATATTGGCGAGATAATTACAATATAGCAATTAAACACTGGAGTGATAGATGTGCAGAAGATGAGTGTGCAAGTAGAGATACTGGAGTGCAAAGGAGCAAAATGAATAAAGTAAATAACAGTATGGGGATGAGGTAGTTGGATGGGCTATTTACAGATGAGGTACAGTGCCTTGCGAAAGTATTCGGCCCCCTTGAACTTTGCGACCTTTTGCCACATTTCAGGCTTCAAACATAAAGATATAAAACTGTATTTTTTTGTGAAGAATCAACAACAAGTGGGACACAATCATGAAGCGGAACGACATTTATTGGATATTTCAAACTTTTTTAACAAATCAAAAACTGAAAATTTGGGCGTGCAAAATTATTCAGCCCCTTTACTTTAAGTGCAGCAAACTCTCTCCAGAAGTTCAGTGAGGATCTCTGAATGATCCAATGTTGACCTAAATGACTAATGATGATAAATACAATCCACCTGTGAGTAATCAAGTCTCCGTATAAATGCACCTGCACTGTGATAGTCTCAGAGGTCCGTTAAAAGCGCAGAGAGCATCATGAAGAACAAGGAACACACCAGGCAGGTCCGAGATACTGTTGTGAAGAAGTTTAAAGCCGGATTTGGATACAAAAAGATTTCCCAAGCTTTAAACATCCCAAGGAGCACTGTGCAAGCGATAATATTGAAATGGAAGGAGTATCAGACCACTGCAAATCTACCAAGACCTGTCCGTCCCTCTAAACTTTCAGCTCATACAAGGAGAAGACTGATGGCTACCAATGCTGTGGTAGCCAACTGCAGAGATCTACATCTGAGGTGGGAGACTCTGTCCATAGGACAACAATCAGTCGTATATTGCACAAATCTGGCCTTTATGGAAGAGTGGCAAGAAGAAAGCCATTTCTTAAAGATATCCATAAAAAGTGTCGTTTAAAGTTTGCCACAAGCCACCTGGGAGACACACCAAACATGTGGAAGGTGCTCTGGTCAGATGAAACCAAAATTGAACTTTTTGGCAACAATGCAAAACGTTATGTTTGGCGTAAAAGCAACACAGCTCATCACTCTGAACACACCATCCCCACTGTCAAACATGGTGGTGGCAGCATCATGGTTTGGGCCTGCTTTTCTTCAGCAGGGACAGGGAAGAAGGTTAAAAGTGATGGGAAGATGGATGGAGCCAAATACAGGACCATTCTGGAAGAAAACCTGATGGAGTCAGCAAAAGACCTGAGACTGGGACGGAGATTTGTCTTCCAACAAGACAATGATCCAAAACATAAAGCAAAATCTACAATGGAATGGTTCAAAAATAAACATATCCAGGTGTTAGAATGGCCAAGTCAAAGTCCAGACCTGAATCCAATCGAGAATCTGTGGAAAGAACTGAAAACTGCTGTTCACAAATGCTCTCCATCCAACCTCACTGAGCTCGAGCTCTTTTGCAAGGAGGAATGGGAAACAATTTCAGTCTCTCGATGTGCAAAACTGATAGAGACATACCCCAAGCGACTTACAGCTGTAATCGCAGCAAAAGGTGGCGCTACAAAGTATTAACTTAAGGGGGCTGAATAATTTTGCACGCCCAATTTTTCTGTTTTTGTTTGTTAAAAAAGTTAGAAATATCCAATAAATGTCGTTCCACTTCACGATTGTGTCCCACTTGTTGTTGATTCTTCACAAAAAATACAGTTTTATCTTTATGTTTGAAGCCTGAAATGTGGCAAAAGGTCGCAAAGTTCAAGGGGGCCGAATACTTTCGCAAGGCACTGTATATTCATGTGTAGTGATCTGTGAGCTGCTCTGACAGCTGGTGCTTAAAGCTAGTGATGGAGATATGACCAGTGAAATATACCTGCTGGAGCGCATGTTATGGGTGGGGGCTGCTATGGTGACCAGTGAGCTGAGATAAGGCGGGGCTTTACCTAGCAAAGACTTATAGATGATCTGGAGCCAGTGGGTTTGGCGAAGAAATATGAAGCGAGGGCCAGCCAATGAGAGCATACAGGTCGCAGTGGTGGGTAGTATATGGGACTTTGGTGACAAAATGGATGGCACTGTGATAGACTGCATCCAATTTGCTCAGTAGAGTGTTGGAGGCTATTTTGTAAATGACATCGCCGAAGTCAAGGATCGTTTTTACGAGGGTATGTTTTGCAGTACGAGTGAAGGATGCTTTGTTTGCGAAATAGGAAGCCAATTCTAGATTTAATTTTGGATTGGAGATACTTAATGTGAGACTGGAGGAGAGGTTACAGTCTAACCAGACACCTAGGTATTTGTAGTTGTCCACATATTCTAAGTCAGAACCGTACAGAGTAGTGATGCTGGACAGGCGGGCAGGTGTGGGCAGTGATTGGTTGAAGAGCATGTATTTAGTTTTACTTGCATTTAAGAGCAGTTGGAGGCCACAGAAGTAGAGTTGTATGGCATTGAAGCTTGTCTGGAGGTTAGTTAACACAGTGTCCAAAGAAGGGCCAGAAGTATACAGAATGGTGTCATCTGCATAGAGGTGGATCAGAGAATCACCAGCAGCAAGAGCAACATGATTGATGTATACAGAGAAAAGAGGCGGCCCAAGGATTGAACCCTGTGGCACCCCCATAGAGACTGCCAGAGGTCTGGACAACAGGCCCTCCGATTTGGCACACTGAACTCTGTCTGAGAAGTAGTTGGTGAACCAGGCGAGGCAGTCATTTGAGAAACCAAGGCTGTTGAGTCTGCCGATAAGAATGTGGTGATTGACAGAGTCAAAAGCCTTGGCCAGGTCGATGAATACAGCTTCACAGTATTGGCTCTTATCGATGGCTGTTATGATATCGTTTAGGACCTTGAGCGTGGCTGAGGTGCACCCATGACTTCGCTTTCGAAGACCTTAGAAAGGCAGGTAGGATAGATATAGGTCTGTAGCAGTTTGGGTCTAGAGTGTCTCCCCAGCTTTCCAATCTTGGTAGATCTCAGACAAAAAGAAAGAGAGGTTGAACAGGCTAGTAATAGGGGTTGCAACAATTTCGGGGGATAATTTTAGCTAGAGAAGGCCCAGATTGTCTATCCCAGCTGATTTGTACGGATCCAGATTCTGCAGCTCTTTCAGGGTCTTGGGGAAGTTTCTGTGGGGGATGCAGAGCTTTTGGCCTTGGTTGGGGTAGCAAGATAGAAAGCGTGGCCAGCCGTAGAGAAATGCTTATTGACTTTCTTAATTATCGCAGATTTATCGGTGGTGACAGTGTTTCCTAGCCTCAGGGCAGTGTGCAGCTGGGTGGGGGGGTGCTCTTATTCTCCATGGACTTTACAGTGTCCCAGAACTTTTGGGATTTTGTGCTACAGGATGCAAATTTCTGTTTGAAAAAGCTAGCCTTTGCTTTCCTAACTGCCTGTGTATATTGGTTCCTAACTTCCCTGAAAAGTTGCATATCGTGGGGGCTATTCGATGCTAATGCAATACGCCACATTATGTTTTTGTGCTGGTCAAGGGCAGTCAGGTCTGGAGTGAACCAGACCTGGAGTGAACATCCAGGTTGGCAGAGTGTGCTAAGGCATTGAATAAAACAAAAACTTAGGGGGGAGGCTCCTAATGTTAACATGTGTGAAACCAAGGCTTTTACGGTTACAGAAGTCAACAAATGAGAACTATTGGGGAGTGGGAGTGGAGCTAGGCACTACAGGGCCTGGATTAACTTCTACATCACCAGAGGAACAGATGAGGAGTTGGATAAGGGTACGGCTAAAGGCTATAAGAACTTGTCATCTAGTACATTCAGAACAGAGAGTAAAAGGAACAGGTATCTGGGCACTGTAGAATAGATTCAAGGCATAATGTAAAGACAAAGGTAGGATGTGAATACAGTTGAGGTAAACCTATGCACTGAGTGACGATGAGAGAGATATTGTCTCTAGAAACATCATTTAAACCAGGTGAGGTCACCGCGTGTGTGGGAGGTAGAACTAAAGGGGTAACTAAGGCGTATTGAGCAGGGCTAGAGGCTCTACAGTGAAATAAGGCAATAATTACTAACCAAAACAGCAATGGACAAGGCATATTGACATTATGGAGAGGCATGCGTAGCCGAGTGATCATAGGAGTCACCGTGTCTCAGGCGGGCCGGAGACACTGTGAATCAGACAGCCAGCGGGACGGGACTAGCAAGCTAGCAGAAGGGCCTTAGAGGGATGTTGCGACGGTAGGAGTCAGTTGTAGCCCCCTCGTGCTGTAACGTCGGCAGCCGAGTCCTTGTGGATCAGCAGGGCTCCGTGTGGTGAAAGGGTCCAGGCCAATTGGCAAAATAGGTATAGTCCGATATGCTCTAGACAGCTAGCGGGTCGCTGCTAGCAGGCTAGCGGATGGGCATTCAGAGGACGTCGCAACAGAGGATCCAGTTGAAAAATCCCTTCTGTCGAATTAGGTCGGTAGTCCAGTCGTGATGGGTCGGCGGGGGTCCAGGCCATTTGGCAAAATCGGTATTGTAGCCTAAGGAGTGGCTGACGGACCTCTTCGGCTAGCCAGGAGATGGGCTTAGCAAAGGCTAGCTCCAGGCTAGTTGGTTCTTGCTTCGGGACAGCGACGTTCACCAGGAGTGGCCACTCGGATAGCAGCTAGCCAGCTGTGATGAGCCATGTGAAAAGGTTCAGAGCTTGAGGTCGAAATCCGGAGATATGGAGAAAAACAAGTCCAATTTACTATGGTTTGAGTCGCGCTATGCAGACTGGCGAGAGATGTCCGGGCTAAAGGTTGCTGATGACCGCTATCAGTGGCTAGCTGACTACTAGATAGTTACAAGACTAGCTTCTGTTGGGGGTTCCAGTTCAAAGTAAAGAAAATAGCAGATCCATACCACATTGGATAAGGCGGTTTGCAGGAGAGTATGTTGAAGTTGAGATTAAGAGAAATATTTAAAAAAATATGCAAAGAAATAATATATATACACACGATTTATACACGGGACATGTAAGACGAGGACAAAAGACATCTGACTGCTACGCCATCTTGGATTCTTGATCACTTAATAGAAAGATGAGATTCTCACTAACACAATGTGTCACAAGTGTCATTATGGAAGTATGGAGGTAGTTTGTGGTTAAATGTGTGTCAAGAAAACGAAATAATTTCCTGAGCTTTCTTATGTCTTTATTTTGATTGTCTGTTTTGCAATTTATGAATATGTTATTCAATGTGTGATCAAATCTTTTATTAGATTTTTTGCTTAGTAGAATCCACCCCAATAACAAAGGTTTAGGGTCAACAGTCCTATAATTAAACTAGTGAATTAATTCCCCCACAGGGGTCTTTGTATTTTGTGATAACTCTAGGCTTTTGGAGGCATGGTTCTGCTACCTAAGTGTCCACATTGCATGTCTAAGTTGCATTCTAACAATGCTCTCCACATTGTTAAATGGCAGATGAGCACATGCTTACTTTGACCATTTATTATGAAAGGAGAGATAAGAGGAAATTATTTTAGTATTTCAAAAGGAAATGCATGACAAAGAGATAAGGAAGCTAGCTAGGAACCGCTTAGAGGACCTTAAAACGTCTCTCAAAAACACAACAATGAATAGTTCTAGCTCTTTGAGGAGGAATTGTAATGCAACGAAATGGCTGTAATTTATTCAGAGTCTCTCATTTCATTATGGCCACATTATATACTGCATTATACCTGTCAAAGGACATTGTGCAGTTGCTACATACATTTTTAAACTTTTAAATCAGTGATATAAACCCAGTGATTCTTCAACAATATAAGCCTCATAAGCTTGTAGTTCAACTGTCGTACCCCATCAGAACCCAACATATAACCTTGTTCTATGCCTTTGTTTGTAAACACGGTATATGTAAACAAACACCAAACGCTGTATAGCCTCAAAGCATAGTTAAAACTATAAGTGTTATATAATGAATGGTCAGTCCTTGTATCCAGAGCTCTGTTGATGAGTTTGAGTGCGAGTGGTAATATTTTTCCAGACCCATCCCTCAGCTGTTTACCAAATCAGTGGTGTGGTGCCTCTGTTATTGTTGGAACTGCAGATAACCCCTTTAATAAGTAAAGTGTAACCTACTTTGAATTCTAAACTGTGAAATTTAGTCAAAATGTGAAAAAAAGGAAGAGAGCCTTTGTAACTCTATTTCACTTTAACTACCCAGACTATCCTTTGTTGTCTGGCACATTTGCATCCCCAGGACAAGGACAGTATTTTCTTATGCATCATCTATGTTAATTAAGTCCACCATTAAGGGATATGTCAGTCTGTCCTCTTTGCCTGTTTTCACAAAACCATGGGCCTCTCTTCTATTCAAAGGGTACTTTTTAAGGTTTATTTGACCAACTGGTGTTATTGCTGTATTGACGAAGAGATTATCTCAGCTATACAGATGCAATTTTTCTAAATGTTACCTGTGCTCATGAGGAATTGATGGGCAAATGAATATGATGACGACACTGCAACCTAATTCGATGGTCCATGATTATACGTTTCTACCCATTTCGGATAGGTGCATCCCTTAGTTGTTAGACAGATATCAACATTACTGTATGTTATAGACATGGATTTCATGTGATACATACTTTACCTAGAGGATTAGAAAGACATATCTATACCTACAGTTGAAGTCGGAAGTTTACGTACACCTTCGCCAAATACCTTTAAACTCAGTTTTTCACAATTCCTGACATTTAATCCTACTAAAATTGACCTGTCTTAGGTCAGTTAATATCAGCTTTCCACAAGCTTCCCACAATATGTTGTGAGAATTTTGTCCCATTCCTCCTGACAGAGCTGGTGTAAGTGAGTCAGGTTTGTAGGCCTCCTTGCTCTCCTTGCTCGATATTGCTTCAAAATATCCACATTTTCCTCCCTTATGAAGCCATCTATTTTGTGAAGTGCACCAGTCCCTCCTGCATCAAAGCACCTGTTACGGTTTTCTTGTGGTGAAGGAGAGTCGGACCAAAATGCAGCGTGTTATTCTTGATACATGTTTAATGACGATGAAAAAACGAACAATACAAAAACAACAAACATAACGTGAAAACCTATACAGCCTATCTGGTGCAAACAAACACAGAGACAGGAACAATCACCCACGAAACGCTCAAATAATATGGCTGCCTAAATATGGTTCCCAATCAGAGACAACGATAATCACCTGCCTCTGATTGAGAACCACTTCAGGCAACCATAGACTTTACTAGATAACCCTACTAAGCCACAATCCCAATACCTACTAAAACCCCAAGACAAAACACACCACATAATAAACCCATGTCACACCCTGGCCTGACCAAAATAATAAAGAAAACACAAAATACTAAGACCAGGGCGTGACAGCACCCCAACAACATGATGCTGTACCCCCGTGCTTCACAGTTGGGATGGTGTTCTTCCGCTTGCAAGCCACCCCCTTTTCCTTCAAAAATAACGATGTTCATTATGGCCAAACAGTGCAATCAGAAAAGTGCAATCTTTGTCCCCATGTGCAGTTGCAAACTGTAGTCTGGCTTTTTTATGGAGGTTTTGTAGCAGTTGCTTGCTTCCTTGCTGAGCGACCTTTCAGGTAAAATCGATATAGGACTCGCTTTACTGTGGATATAGATACTTTTGTACCTGTTTCCTCCAGCATCGTCACAAGGTCTTTTGCTGTTGTTCTGGGATTGATTTGCACTTTTCGCACCAAAGTACGTTCATCTCTAGGAGAAAGAACGCGTCTCCTTCCTGAGCGGTATGACAGCTGCGTGGTCCCATGGTGTTTATACTTGCATACTATTGTTTGTACAGATGAACGTGGTACCTTCAGGCATTTGGAAATTGCTCCCAAGGATGAACCAGACTTGTGGAGGTCTACAATTTGTTTTCTGAGGTCTTGGCTGATTTATTTTGATTTTCCCATGATGTGAAGCAAAGAGGCACTGAGTTTGAAGGCAGTCCTTGAAATACATACATTATGTCAATTAGTCTATCAGAAACCTCTAAATGACATCATTTTCTGAAATTATCCAAACTTATTATAGTCACAGTCAACTTAGTGTATGTGAACTTCTGACCCACTGGAATTGTGATACAGTGAATTATAAGTGAAATAATCTGCCTGTCAACAATTGTTGGTAAAATTACTTGTGTCATGCACAAAGTAGATGTCCTAACCTACTTGCCAAAACTGTAGTTTGTTAACAAGAAATTTGTGGAGTGGTTGAAAAACACATTTTAATGACTCCAAGCTAAGTGTATGTAAACTTCCATTGCTCTACACTCATGGGATTTATTGTTTGTTTGAGATAATGTATTTCAAATTAACCAGACTTAGACAGTAAAATGTATTTACTATTTAATAAACGTGTCACCCCAGGCTAAGGGCTTGTCCCATTATGTTAGGGATAATACACTGTTTTGTTAAAACTCTGTCCCATTGTTAAAATTTTGCAACCCGAGGTGAACGGTGGATTATATATGCAAGGAGCGCAGTATGTGCCTTTTTAGGATTAAAACAGTCCAAGATAGAAATCCTTACAGTACATATTTTCTCAATACCACACAAAAGGCCACGGTATATCAATGATTCCACAAGAGATGAGTGAATTTGTAATCTTGACGACATGTTCAGATTTTTTTAGATCAATAGAAGTAAAATAAAGATAATTGATGTAGATAATGCACTGTTAGTCAGTAGCATCAGCAATAACTCAGATTCTAAATACTCTGTTATTATCCTCTCTTCTTCCTGTGAGCTCACCAAAATAACCATGTAACCCCATGCATATGTATACATGCATATACATTTTGTCTCAGGAAACCATTCAGTAGATGCCATGTGAATGGCATCAAATGATATGCGAATGATTGGATGAGGATATGTTGTATTGCGACTTAATTATCGGTATTGTGAAATAATTAATACCCTGGTAGAAAACACTGGTACCGCTGAGACCAGTACTGCTGAGACAGGTTCTCGGAATGATTGGTCAGGATGATCTCTGGCTGACTTGGTGTCACTCCGTAGGAACACTTAGCCACTGCTGAAGTTTCAACCATTAGCTCCCTCCCCATAGGAACTTGACTTGGGTTGCCATAGAAACTAGGATTTACTTAAAAGCTTGGTAATAATAACACTGGGATAAGAGGAGTAAAGTTTTGGCCCTGTGGTGCGGAGAAGAGGTCCTCATCCAATTGCAACTTGGCGCTGGATTGACATTAGGAATGTTTCGGAGAAAATAAATACCACAAATAATATAAGCTGTCCCGTGTGGCTCAGTTGGTAGAGCATGGCGCTTGCAATGCCAGGATTGTGGGTTTGATTCCCATGGGCGACCAGTACGAAGAAGTTTGAAAATGTATGTACCCACTACTGTAAGTCTCTCTGGAGAAGAGGTACTACTAAAATGTAAAAGCTTTTCGGAAATTTAAATACATAGTAAGTCCTCCTGAAAAAATGCTCAAATCATACCTTTGACATTTGCATATGGAAGAGTAGGACCCCCAAGTATTTTTGTCCAGTATGTGTTACAATGAATATTAGTAATGTGGTGATTTTTGCATATTGACTATATTGGAGAGGAAATATTATTCCATTTCATGAACTATCACATTGTATTCCATGTGCATGGGTGTATCGGGCCCCTCAGGAGGATTCCTTATCAATGCTTTGAGGCAACATCTTAAAAGTCAATGGAGAAATCAGTGAATCGGTGATAAAGATGCAGCAGATATCAGAGAGCTAGGCTCTAATTTGTAATGGGAATTCTTAGTGCACAGTGTGAGACCAGGTAGGAGTTTGGGTGGTACATCTCCGACAGTGCGAACAATTACTAATTACAGTAGACTGATTAATTCTAGATTTCACTGATGTAGATGGATCTCACAGCCATGGCGCCTCAATTAGCCTTCTTGATGACACAGAGTATGGTGAATTCATTACGAAAATGAAAATTCTTCTTGCCTGTGTTTGTAGCTTTGACGCACTTCCCAAAACTTTGCAGGTTGATGATTTCATTACTGTGTTTTGGGATATTGAGTACTGCCCAGGTAACAGTCGATTGGGAGAGCTTTTTCACTGTCCAAAAATGGGACCTTTAATCGGTCTTAGCAAACTTATCTTCACCTCCCATCTTTCACCCCAAAGGAGTCTTAACATTATCCATTGAGATGTCATTTTTAGATGGAAATTGAGACATTTATTCTACTAATTTTCCTTAGAGTCCCATTGACCCATTTCTGAAGTCCCAAGAGATTCCCGTTGTCAGTGGCACACTGCAGAAGAGAGATCACTCTGAAACCGTGGCCTAAGGTTGCACAAAGGTAATAATACATAGGTATTATTTGATTTTCACGGGGAGAAACCGTCATACAGTTAGCAATAGCACTCTCGAGGGGCTCAATTCAATCCACAGCGGAACCCAGGTCCATGGGATAAGACACACGTCTATAAATAAGTATTATGCCATCATAAAAAAATATATATTTTGTGAGGTTTATTGTTTTTGCTCTAACACATTTTTAGTTCCCAGTGTCCTAAAATCTTATCTTCGTAATATCAAGATTTGAGTGACAACACTCAAATCATCCAAAATATATTTCTTGCAGGACAAGACACAATTACTTTTTTTTTTTACTGATCCCAGAAACCTGGTCATAATAGTTTGATTGGCCATATGGTTTGATTGGTCTTGTGTTTCCAAGTGTTTGCTCAGATTACCAATGCCATATTCACAATCAGAGCCAGACACCACAACACACACCCACTCATGTACAGCTCAAACACAAATAGAATGCAAGTAGAGGGCCTACGACATATGTTGCTGTAAAAGTGAGCAGACAGACATAATCCCTTCAAATGGATCCTCATTTAAAAAATGCTTATCTCTTGGGGTCTGTTCCCTGAATACTGTAAACCAACAGTCAAAGAGAAACGTACAATCACGTGTTGGAAGGGAGAAAATGAATGCCACTGCATATACATGCAGATTAACTGGGGGAATTTTTCAAAAGGATTAAAAATATCTTTTAACGTAGCGATGGATGTTACTTATGCATTAGAACATTGTTCAGCGAGTATCTGAAATGTTCGATGGAGAAATTCCATTTCAGGGTTCACTGGCCTTCCTGGAGCCACTCATCCAGGCTGCTGTAATGTATGCCCTCGTAAAACTTGTCTTTCGAATCAATTTCCCCAATTCAATTACCACCATTACGAACTGTGCCTGTATGTGTCAGTCTAGTTTCGCTTGTGCAAATAGATTAATTTAGGAGTTTCACTCTGATCAAAATCTACAGTATGTAGTGTAAAATGGCATTTCATAAAAAATACAACTATATTTTTATTTAAAGATAATGGCCCTGACCTCCACCCAGCCGTATATACACACTATACTTTCTATGAAGGTACTGCAATGTATTGTTGTTATATGAGATGAGTTGGCCTGTTGATGACGTGCCAACCAATACATCATTCCAAGTCTACAGATGTAGGAACTTAATTTGATCACTCTTTTGTTGCTGAGAATTTTCCCGCTCCAAAGGAAATGCAGATGAGTTTAATAATTTACATAAATTCACTGAAAACCTGCACTAACACACTGTTATAGTAACGGTATTGCACATTTCATGTAGCCTAATTTTGGCCAGCTAATAGCCTAATCACCGATAAAGCAACATTATGGACTAAACATTCAAATCCTGTTGCTGCAGATTATTCTGCTGCGACAATACTGGTCGAATTAAGATCCAATATCTATATAGAAGTCTATATGCTGACATGTCCCTCTGAGGAGCTACAGTGACAAGAAAACATATGTGAACCCTTTGGAATTATCTGGATTTCTGCATAAATTGGTCATCAAATTTGGTCTGATCTTCATCTAAGTCACAACAATAGACAAACATAGTGTGCTTAAACTAATAACACACACATTATCATATTTTTCTTGTCTATATTGAATATATCATTTAGACATTCACAGTGTAGGTTATAAAAAGTATGTCAACCCCTAGGCTAATGACTTCTCCAAAAGGTAATTGGAGTCAGAAGTCAGCTAACCTGGAGTCCAATCAATGAGAAGAGATTGGCGACGTTATTTAGAGCTGCCTTGCCCTATAAAAAAAAAGATCACAAAATTTGAGTTTGCTATTCACAAGAAGCATTGCCTGATGTGAACCATGCCTCGAACAAAATAGATTTCAGAAGACCTAAGATTAAAAATGGTTGACTTGCATAAAGCTGGAAAGGGTTACAAAAGTATCTCTAAAGCCTTGATGTTCACCAGTCCAAGGTAAGACAAATTGCCTTTAAATGTATAAAGCTCAGCACTGCTTTTACTCTCCCAAGGTGTGGCCGTCCTGCAAAGATGACTGCAAGAACACAGCTCAGAATGCTCAATGAGGTCAAGAAGAATCAGCTAAAGACTTACAGAAATCTCTGGAACACGCTAACATCTCTGATGACGAGTCTACGATATGTAAAACACTAAACAAGAATGGCGTTCATAGGAGGACACCACGGAAGAAGCCACTGCTGTCCAAAAAAATACATTTCTGCATGTCTGAAGTTTGCAAAAGTGCACCTGGATGTTCCACCGTGCTACTGGCAAAATATTCTGTTGACAGACAATACTACAGTTGAGTTGTTTGGAAAGAACACAACACTATGTGTGGGGAAAAAAAGACACAGCACACCAACATCAAAACCTCATCCCAACTGTAAATTATAGTGGAGGGAGTATCATAGTTTGGGGCTGCTTCAGGGACAGCTTGCTATCGTCGATGGAAAAAATGAATTCAAAAGTTTATCCAGGCATTTTGCAGGAGAATGTTAGGCTATCTGTCCGCCAATTGAAGCTCAACAGAAGTGGGGTGAGGCAACAGGACAACGACCCAAAGCACAGAAGTAAGTCAACAACAGAATGGATTCAACAGAAGAAAATACGCCTTCTGGAGTGGCCCAGTCAGAGTCCTGACCTCAACCCGATTGAGATGCTGTGGCATGACCTCAAGAGAGCAGTTCACACCAGACATCCCAAGAATATTGCTGAACTGAAACAGTTTTGTAAAGAGGAATGGTCCAAAATTCCTCCATTGTGCAGGTCTGATCTGCAACTACAGGAAATGTTTGGTTGAGGTTATTGCTGCCAAAGGAGGGTCAACCAGTTATTAAAGCCACGGAATCACATACTTTCCCCACCCTGCACTGTGAATGATAACACAGTGTGTTCAATAAAGACATGAACACCTATAATTGTTTGTGTGTTATTAGTTTAAGCAGACTGTCTATTGGGGCTGTGCTTTGGCAAAGTGGGTGGGGTTATATCCTTCCTGTTTGGCCCTGTCTGGGGGTATCATCGGATGGGGCCACAGTGTCTCCTGACCCCTCCTGTCTCAGCCTCCAGTATTTATGCTGCAGTAGTTTATGTGTCGGGGGGCTAGGGTCAGTTTGTGATATCTGGAGTACTTCTCTTGTCTCTCTCGGAGGACCTGAGCCCTAGGACCATGCCTCAGGACTACCTGGCATGATGACTCATTGCTGTCCCCAGTCCACCTGGCCGTGCTGCTGCTCCAGTTTCAACTGTTCTGCCTGTGATTAATATTATTTGACCCTGCTGGTCATTTATGAACATTTGAACATCTTGGCCATGTTCTGTTATAATCTCCACCCGGCACAGCCAGAAGAGGACTGGCCACCCCTCATAGCCTGGTTCCTCTCTAGGTTTCTTCCTAAGTTTTGGACATTCTAGGGAGTTTTTACTAGCCACCGTGCTTCTACACCTGCATTGCTTGCTGTTTGGGGTTTTAGGCTGGGTTTCTGTACAGCACTTTGAGATATCAGCTGATGTACGAAGGGCTATATAAATACATTTGATTTGAGTTGTTACCTAAATGAAGATCAGATCAAATTTTATGACCAATTTATTCAGAAATCCAGGTATTTCCAAAGGGTTCACATTCATTTTCTTGCCACTGTATAAGTAAAGCTAAAAACATTTATTTATTTTTATTCACAAAGATGCAGTTGCGTAATAGAGTTGGCTCCCATATGGAACCTAAAGGCTGGACGATACAGTTGAAGTCGGACAATACAGTTGAAGTTGGCGTCATTAAAACTTGTTTTTCAACCACTCCACAAATGTCTTGTTAACAAACTATAGTTTTGGCATGTCGGTTAGGACATCTACTTTGTGCATGATACAAGTCATTTTTCCTACAATTGTTTACAGACATATTATTTCACTTATAATTAACTGTATCACAATTCCAGTGGGTCAGAAGTTTACATACACTAAGTTGACTGTGCCTTTAAACAGCTAGGAAAAGTGCAGAAAATGATGTCATGGCTTTAGAAGATTCGGATAGGCTAATTGACATTATTTGAGTCAATTGGAGGTGTACCTGTGTATATATTTACTCTGTGCCACTTTGCTTCACATCATGGGAAAATCAAAAGAAATCAGCCAAGACCTCAGAAAACAAATTGAAGACCTCCACAAGTCTGGTTCATCCTTGGGAGCAATTTCCAAACGCCTGAAGGTACCACGTTCATCTGTACAAACACCATGGGACCACAGAGCCGCCCTACCGCTCAGGAAGGAGACGCGTTCTGTCTCCTAGAGATGAACGTACTTTGGTGTGAAAAGTGCAAATCAATCCCAGAACAACAGCAAAGGACCTTGTGACAATGCTGGAGGAAACAGGTACAAAAGTATCTATATCCACTGTAAAACGAGTCTTATATCGACATAACCTGAAAGGCCGCTCAGCAAGGAAGAAGCCACTACTCCAAGACCTCCATAAAAAAGCCAGACTACGGTTTGCAACTGCACATGAGGATAAAGATTGTACTTTTTGGAGTAATGTCCTCTGGTCTGATGACACAAAAACTGGAACTGTTTGTCATAATGACCATCTTGAAGGAGGAAAAAGGGGGTGGTTTGCAAGCCGAAGAACACCATTCCAACCATGAAGCACGGGGCTGGCAGCATCATGTTGTGGGGGTTCTTTGCTGCAGGAGGAGGTGCACTTCACAAAATAGATAGATGGCATCATGAGGGAGAAAATTATGTGGAAATATTGAAGCAACATCTCAAGACATCAGTCAGGAAGTTAAAGCTTGGTCGCAAATGGTTCTTTCAATTGGACAATGACCCCAAGCATACTTCCAAAGTTGTGGCAAAATTGCTTAAGGACAACAAAATCAAGGTATTGGAGTGGCCATCACAAAGCCTTGACCTCAATCCCATAGAACATTTGTGGGCAGAACTGAAAAAGCGTGTGTGAACAAGAAGGCCTACAAACCTGAATGAGTTACACCAGCTCTGTCAGGAGGAATAAGCCAAAATTCACCCAACTTATTGTGGGAAGCATGTGGAAGGCTACACAAAATCCTTGACCCAACTTAAACAATTTAAAGGCAATGCTACCAAATACCAATTGAGTATATGTAAACTTCTGACCCATTGGGAATGTGATGAAAGATATAAAACCTGATATAAATAATTCTCTATTTTTATTCTGACACTCTTAAAATAAAGTGGTGATCCTAACTGACCTAAGATGGGGATATTTTTACTAGGATTAATTGTATTTGTATTTGGCTAAGGTGTATGTAAACGTTCAACTTCAACTATATGTACAGTAATCCATGGCTGCTTTTAAAATACAACTAAGGACTGACAAAGTATTGCAAGGCCATATGACGTTCATATAGAATAATACATCAATAATGCAGAGTAGTGGTTAGTTAAAAGGGGCCTCTGGTTATGCAGATGTGGCACTATAACACTCAGACATCGAGAGGAAGAGTCAATGGAATAGTCTAAGTATACCTCATGGTGTCTTGGCAAACAGAGTGTTGACATAGTGCTTGCCACAGCACGCTGTTTTTACAACGCACACATATATTAACCCTCTCGAGGAATACCTTATTACATTCATCGCCACACAGAACCCTTGTCAATAACTACACTCTCAACCGATTCAATATCCCCGACCTTGTACGAGTTCTTCCAGACAGGGGAGAAGACATATGCATTGTCAACGGCAAATCTAATTAAATGCCGTCCTGGGCAAGTCCTTCTGTGCTTGTTTGCATTCAAGATGGTGGCCGCCTGACTGGTTCTCTTTAGAGACTTCTTAGCTGTGTGATGTGCAGCACCAAAGCCCCCCCCCCCCCTCCATTTGTTCTCTGTTCTGGACTGCTGCAGTCCTACAGGATTTGTAAGTTAACATGTAATTATCAACGGATTTATACCCCAAGACACCTAAGCTATTTTAGCTTCTACTTTCCAAATAATTACTTAAATTAACGTATTAAGCGTTCTGGCACAGAAAAACATTAACTTAGTTGGCAAGTGGCCAGGGAATGTGCTGTATACTGATGTTGCAGGTGTTATCACACCAGGGACAGCAATATGATTTTTTTAAAGCAACGGCTGAAATCACTGCAGTGATTCGATTAACTTTAGCAATGTCGGAAATTACAGCAATGCTTGGATGACACTTTGCTTTTCTGTCATTTTGTAGTAACAATGTACATGCTGTGAGGCTGGTGAGAAAAGTCAATGGGATTGGAGATATGATACACTACATGGCAAAAATCTTTGGGTCACCCCTTTATAGCAACAACAGCCTCCACTCTTCTGGGAAGGCTTTCCAATAGATGTTGGAACATTGTTACGGGTACTTGCTTCCATTAAAGCCACAATAGTATTAGTGAGGTCGACCACTGATGTTGGACAATTAGACCTGGCTCTCAGTTGGCATTCCAATTCATACAAAAGGTCTTCAATGGGTTGACGTCAGGGCTCTGTGCGGGCCAGTCATGTTCTTCCACACTGATCTCAACAAACTATTTCTGTATGGATCTCGCTTTGCCCACGGGGGCATTGTCATGCTGAAACAGGAAAGGGCCTTTCCCAAACTGTTGCCACAAAGTTGGAAACACAGAATTGTCTAGAATGTTGTTGTATGCTGTAGTGTTAGGATATCCCCTTTTCTGGAACTAAGGGGCCTAGCTCCAACCATGAAAAACAGCCACAGACCATTATTCCTCCTCCACCAAACTTTACTGTTGGCACTAGACATTCGAGCAGGTCGCGTTCTCCTGGCATCCGCCAAACCTAGATTCATCTGTTGGACTGCCAGATTATGAAGCGTGATTCAACACTCAAGAGAATGCATTTCCACTGCTCCAGAGTCCAATGGCGGCGAGCTTTACACCACGCCAGCCGACGCTTCGCATTGCACATGGCTTGTGCTGATGTTCAGAGGTGAGTGTTGCTACCGAGTAGTAAGTGTTGCTACCGAGGACAGAATACGTTTACGCTGCGTGCTTCAGCACTCGGTGGTCCCATTCTGTGAGCATGTGTGGCCTATCACTTCGCTGTTGAGCCATTGTTGGTCCGAGACATTTCCACTTCACAACAACAGCCCTTACAGTTGACCAGGGCAGATCTAGCAGGGCAGAAATGTGATGAGCTGACTTGTCACTGATCTCTTCAGTAAGGCTGTTCTACTTCCAATGTTTGTCCAAGGAGATTGCATTGCTGTGTGCTCAATTTTATACACCTGTCAGCAACCGGTGTGGATGAAATAGTCAAATCCACTCATTTGAAGTGGTGTCCACATACTTTTGGCCATGTAGTATATTTCTTTGCCCTAGGTTTTTTTGTGCATCTGGTGAGAATCAGCAATCACAACCTACACACAGAAGTAATGTTCTGTTATCACTTTGTTTATGGCTTTGTTCCAAGCCCAAGGCAGAAATATGGGACATGTTGCTCCCACCTTCTATCTTTTATTCATAGATTGAATTTGACATATTAATATTATTGACATCGTGTTGTTCCTACTCATGGTGTACCTTGAGAGATGATGCCATCTTGGAACTGTATTGACCTCTATTCATTTCTGTATAGATCATCTCTCTGATGTTCTAGTACTTTAAGGTGCTGAACCCCGAGGCCATGCTTTCCTCACTGGCATTTATCACTGTTGTTGGGAGAAAAGGGATTGAATTGGCAATCTCATTTTGCATGTAACTATCATATGATGCATTATACCGCTTGTGTTTCATGTTTCTTTCATCTCTGATCTCACAAATAGTATTGATTCACAGCCAGCCAATTCACGGGGCAACACTTGTCTTCAAATTATTTCAACAAATTTATCCAATCAATGTTGCCTTGAAGGTAATCAATACTCCACACAACCATGTTGTCAAACAAAGCATCAAATTACTTGATTATCATTTGTCCAAATTGTTAGAGAACACATACAGTATAGGTTGCACAGAAACAGACAACGCACACACACACACACACACACACACACACACACACACACACACACACACACACACACACACACACACACACACACACACACACACACACACACACACACACACACACACACAAAAGCAACACCACCAAACCAATCTCATAGAAGTAAGCAGGGGCTGCTGAGGAGAATGTAGCTCACTACAAACATACATAATGAAAAGTGCATGCTTTGTCATTTCTGAAGATAAAAGTGTTGTGATGAGAGCCGGAGACAATAGCGCCACATTAATCTTACTGACAAGTAGGTGAAGCTTAACATACTGTTCTCTACGCTGAAGCCTTTTTCCAGAGCTAGTCCCGGTCCTGCATTATACCTGATTTATTCAACCAGCCTTTTTATCAGTGGAATTGATCCCCGTTTCCTGTTTGTCACGAAGAGCAGATATCTGGGAACAGACATTCTATTAGAAGCAGCAATGCCCCCCCACATATGTCAAGACGATCACAGTTGGAAGACAGATGGTGAGGATTAAAGACAATTCTGTTTTCTTCAAAATGAGGTTTGCTCGATGGCTCTACTGCTTTAGATTACAGTGCTGTAAATATGAAGTTATACATTGAACATCAAAATTGAATGGGTATACAGTACATTAATTGCTTTGGCCACACGTAAGAATCATGGAGTATAATAATGAATGTAAGTGACTGCATTTACTTTGGAATACACTGTACGCAGTCCTACACAATGCGAGCACAAAAGCAGTCTTAACGCTATTCCCTGAAATTCATGCCCAATTGGTATTACTGTTGTTTTTACTAGAAATGCAATAGCCAATGCAAAATTGATGGCATATCATTGCTCTGCTGCTGCTTCAGATTTTTTGATTGAATAAAACGTCTATCTATAGGCTTACTAGAGCTACCACTGTGTCCACCAAAAACAAGCATCATACCTGGAGACTAAGATTTTATAACAGCATGAAATTATGACTCATGCTTGAGCACTACTCCTAAACCCGGCTGCAATACAATGCCTGAGTCATGGTGCCACTCAACCACTACAATGCAGCTTTTCTACCCTAAAGAATAATCTCTCATTCCCTCTATTTTGGCATCCTCTAGCAGTCTGCCGTCCTCTCTCCCTGGATAAGAGGACTTCACTAGTGCCCACTCCGTAGTTATCTGTGACTGCTGAAGCATCTGAGCTCATAAGAAACTCTTAATGCAGCCTCTGACAAGTGCCTCCTTTCTCACTAATGATGACAGAGGAAGTTCCCAGACAATAAGCGACTGCATCAGTCTTGGTAAGGGGGACCACACTGTGAGAGACAGGCGTTCAACTTTGTCCGCCAAAGCATAGTGGCCACTGGTTCTGCCTGGCCATGCACCGCAACTCTTGTTTTTTTCCGTTAACTCCCGGCAACCCTGTCAATGTCTCTACTGCCTATGTAAACCATTGTATTGCTGTTGAAGAAATGGCGTTCTCTGTGCTCTGTTTAGAGAGTATATATAACAAAAGCATCATACATGATGGGAGTGTAAATATTTTAAATAGGGGTAATATTAACACATGTATATCTCAAGGAGGACCTAAAAGGCGTGTCATTGGTGTGTGATGGGGAAATCTTGAGATGTCTCAACTTAAACTGTATGCGTTTTTTGAGTTACTCATTTTGCATTTAGATGGCTGCAGATAAACCACAGGTTTTCACTGACAGAAATGCTAGTTGTATTGTGTCTTATCACACCCTATAATCACAGACACTTGAATATGGAAGCATGCACACGCACACGCACGTGCAGTACACACACACACACACACACAGACCCACAATTAATCATATTATGATATTTGCGTACTTGTCATAAGAAATATTACTCATGGCTATATTTCCAAGTCCTGTGACAAATCACCACTGCATACATCACATCCTAAACTACTCCACAATAGGCCTCCTAGAAGGGCTGGCAAAAATAACCAGTGACAGTTTTTTCACTTGCCTTCAGCTGTCAGATCAAATATAGAATTATACCCTCAATCTGTGAGGCAGCCGGGACCGCTTCTGCTCTGTAACAAGCTCTGGCTGCTTAGTCCGATGAGTTGTTTCTCCTTGTAAAAGGACATATCCTAGTTTTGATCTGATATCTGGGATGCTGTCAAAATGCCTGATGACAGTTATTTACAAAAATATATACAGTACCAGTAAACGTTTTGGACACACCTACTCATTCAAGAGTTTTTCTTTATTTTGACTCTTTTCTACATTGTAGAATAATAGTGAAGACATCAACACTATGAAATAGCACATATGGAATCATGTAGTAACCAAAAAAGTGTTAAAAGAATCAAAATAGATTTTATATTTGAGATTCTTCAAAGTAGTCACCTTTTGCCTTGATGACAGCTTTGCACACTCTATGGCATTCTCTCAACCAGCTTCATGAGGTAGTCACCTGGAATGCATTTAAATTAACAGGTGTGCCTGGTTAAAATCTAAGTCCGTAGTATGTAAAGAACAGATGCAATAAGCAAAGAGAAATGACAAGCCATCAATACTTTAATACATGAAGGTCAGTCAATCCGGAAAATTTCAAGAACTTTGTACGTTTCTTCAAGTGCAGTCACAAAAACCATCAAGCGCTATGATGAAACTGGCTCTCATGAGGACGGCCACAGGAAAGGAAGACCCAGATTTACCTCTGCTGCAGAGGATGAGTTCATTAGAGTCAACTACACCTTAGATTGCAGCCCAAATGAATGCTTCACAGAGTTCAAGTAACATACACATCTCAACATCAACTGTTCAAAGGAGACTGTGTGAATCAGGCCTTGCTTAGGACAAGCAACACGAGCAATAGACATTAGACCTGTGGAAATCTGTCATTTGGTCTGATGAGACGCAGAGTAAGTGAACGGATGATCTTTGCATGTGTGGTTCCCACCATGAAGCATGGAGGAGGATGTGTGATGGTGTGGGGGTGCTTTGCTGCTGACACTGTCTGTGATTTATTTAGAATTCAATTCACACTTAACCGGCATGGCTCCCACAGCATTCTGCAGCCATACACCATCCCATCTGGTTTGTGCTTAGTTGAACTATCATTTGTTTTTCAACAGGATAATGACCCAAAACACACCTCCAGGCTGTGTAAGGGATATTTGGCCAAGGAGGTGGAGTGCTGCATCAGATTACCTGGCCTCCACAATCAGCGAACATCAACCCAGTTGAGATGGTCTGGGATAAGTTGGACTGCTGTTTTAGTAACTACATGATTCCATATGTGTCATTTCATAGTTTTGGTGTCTTCACTAGTATACTACTATGTAGAAAATAGTAAAATAAAGAAAAACACTTGAATGAGTAAGTGTGTCCAAACTTTTGACTGGTACTGTATATACTGAACACAAATAGAAATGCCACATGGAATGTGTTGGTCCCATGTAATCATGAGCTGAAATAAAGGATCCCTGAAATGTTCTATATGCACAAAAAGCTTATTTCTGTGAAATGTTTGGCTTTTTTTAACATCCTTGTTAGTGAGCATGTATACTTTGCCAAGATAATCCATCCACCTGACCGGTGTGGTATATCAAACCTCGTAAGGATCGGACCCTTTTTTAAATTTTCATCTACAATGACATACCCAAATGTAATTGCCTGTTGCTCAGGACCTGAAGCAAGGATATGCATATTCTTGATACCATTTGAAAGGAACCACTTTGACATTTGTGGAAATGTGAAATTAATGTAGGAGAATATAACACATTAGATCTGGTAAAAGATAGTACAAAGAAAAAAAAATATTGAAATGCAAGAGAAAGTCCATGATATGACTTAGGACTCTAGGCCCAATTTAGATTTTGGCCACTAGATGGCAGGTATGTATGTGCAAAGTTTTAGACTGATCCAATGAACCATTCCATTCCAGTTCAAATGTTGTATCAAGTCTGCAAAAATGTGCCTAATTGGCTTATTGATGCATTTTCAAGTTCATAACTGTGCACTCTCCTCAAACAATAGCATGATATTCCTTCACTGTAATAGCTACTGTAAATTGGACAGTGCAATTAGATGAACTAGAATTGAACCTTTCTGCCCATATAAGAGGTCTGTGTCCTGGTAAATTTTCTTGTTACTTCAAATGTCATGCTAATCACATTAGCGCACTTTAGCTCAACAGTTCTGTCGGGGGGACACCGATCCTATAGAGGTTAAACAGGTGCGTCTTGTGCTGGGGACAATAAAAGGACACTATAAAATGTGTTTTCTCCCCAATTTCATGGTATCCAATTATTAGTAGTTACTGTCTTGTCTCATTGCTACAATGAGACAAGACCGTACGGGAGAGACGAAGGTCGAGAGCCATTCGTCCTCCGAAACACAACCCAACCGCACTGCTTCGTTAACACAGCTCGCATCCAACCCGGAAGCCAGCCGCACCAATGTGTCAGAGGAAACACCATACACCTAGCGACCTGGTCAACGTGCACTGCGCCCGGCCCGCCACAGGAGTCTCTAGTGCACGATGAGACAAGGATATCTCTACCGGCCAAATCCTCCCTAACCCGGACGATGCTAGGCCAATTGTGCGTCGCCCCATGGACCTCCCGGTCGGGGCCGGCTGCGACAGAGCCTGGGTTTGAACCCAGAGTCTCTGGTGGCACAGCTAGCACTGCGATGCAGTGCCTTAGACCACTGCCACTGATGTCTCAAGTTTTGAGGGAGTGTGCAATTGACATGCTGACTGCAGGATTACCACCAGAGCTGTTAATTAATTAAGATTAATTAATTAATTAAGATAATTAAATGTTTATTTCTCTACCATAAGCCACCTCCACCATCATTTTAGAGAATTTGGCTGTACGTCCAAGCGGCCTCACAACCGCAGACCACGTGTAACTAAGCCAGCCCAGGACCTCCACAGCCGTCTTCTTCACCAGTGGGATCATCTGAGACCAGCCACCCGGACAGCTGATGAAACTGAGGAGTATTGATGTCTGTAATAAAGCCCTTTTGTGGGGAAAAACTCTTTCTCATTGGCTGTCCCTGGCTCCCAAGTGGGTGGGCCTATGCCCTCTCAGACCCACCCATGTCTGCACTACTACCACTGCACAATCCATACATGTGGGCCTAATGAATGACTGATTTCCTTATATAAACTGTAACTTAGTAAAATCGTTCCAATTGTATCATGTTTTGTTCATATTTTTAGGTATGTAAATGCTGTATCAAATCTTCATGATTCTAAAATATGGCATGATGGTTGGCATCCATAATTCATTACTAGAAGATTCTGTAACACACCAGACATTTACCGGGGACAGGTAATTGCATTTCCTCTGCCACAGAACTTGAGGAACAGCTCAGGGAGGCGGGGAAATGGGAACCTTACCTTCCGAGTGGTGATGCTGCAGATTTAGGAGGCGGTGGCAGATGACTCCCCCAGGTCTGGAGCCACGTGACAGCCATGTCTGTCTGTTCTAGGACCTGTTACTACGGATGTCTGCGCATTTACTGCATTCCTGCTGACAAGCACATAAACAGCTCTGAGAACAGACTCACTTTATTCTAAATCCACTCAGCTACTGTACAGTACTGTGGTACAATACTATACACTGAGTATACAAAACATTAAGAACACCTGCTCTTTCCATGACGTAGACTGACCAGGTGAATCCAAGTGAAAGCTAGGATCCCATATTGATGACACTTATTAATTAACTGTAGATGAAGGGGAAGAGACAGGTTAAATAATGATTTTTAAGCCTGGAGAGAATTGAGACATGGATTGTGTTTGTGTGCTATTCAGAGGGTGAATGGCAAGATAAAAGGTTTAAGTGCCTTTGGACGTGGTATGGTAGTAAGTGCCATGTGAACCGGTTTAGGTCAAGAACTACAACGCTGCTTGGTTTTTCACTTTCAACAGTTTACCGTGTGGATCAAGAATGGTCCACCACCCATAGGACATCCAGACAACTTGACACAACTGTGGAAAGCATTGGAGTCAACATGGACCAGACAAATTGAAGTTGTTCTGAGGGCAAAAGGGAGGGTGGGAGGGGGTCATAATAAGGTTTTCCTAATGTTTGGTGTACTCGGTGTATATAGTGTACTGTCAAAATCTGCTCAGCCTGTGAATGTCATAGATACAAAAGAAAGTCACATCTTTTTTTTGCATCTCATAGCAGCCAGAACTGTTCCGACCTGAGATTCTGCAGCAAATAACATAGACAATCTGAACCTTTCAGGTCGGAACGCACAGCTGCCATATGTGGGCACCGAGGAGCCGGCGCAGGATATGGCTCGAAAACGTACTTCAATCCAGGAATGGAAGATGTCGTTGTACTCCTAATTATTCCACTATCCAAATTGATCAATCAAGCACATTAAAATACTGCTAGTTTTCTATTAAACTGCCTTTTTCGTCCTCGTGCAAGGCTAACTAATGCTAAAGCAACCCATTGAAATCCAGGAAAATGTGACACCTTGCATTGGGATGAGTAGCTACCAGAAGTGTTGTGGAATACAATGGGTTTCTTTGAATTTAATCGTATGTCCTAATTTTAGGTTTGTTCTTACCAGGTCATACAGTAGTCATACAGGCCCTCATCGCTCTGTTCCTCTGTGGATGGGCCAAGAGCCATTCATTGTGCTAACTGGAGACAAGATATGGACTTGATCCCCTCCTCAAAGGGGTATAGTCATACACTTTATGTTCTAGAATCTACCCCCTTCACAGTCTGTCATCAAGATTGAAATTGAATGGGTGCAAACATTTATTTAAATCACGATACAGCTTTAGGGCAGCATTGACGGATTACGGGATTGGTTTTATTTAATTGTTAACAACCATGTTGGCTATCAATTGGCAGGGTTGAGTAGGTCTCTTTCTTAATGAAATCCATTGCAGTTCCTAAATACCTTTCTACAATTGTAATCAGTAATGTAACTTTGGACTACCGAAACTCGCTAATGAAATCTGATTCCTTTCAGTCACTTTTAGATGACTTTACATTTAAGAGGCATTAGAAGATGTTGTAAAGTCATCGTGAATATTAATGAGTTCTTAATTGACTTGCCTAGTTAAATAAAGGTTCAAACTAAAAAAGGATCCATCAGACACTTTTGGTGTGTCATCAGACAAATTTAAATGCTAGATTTAATGTCATTGAGAAAACAGAAAGCTGTCAATGTATTTTTTGCAAACATCCTTTCTGAATTTATAAGTAATTCAAGAAGTTATCATCTAGTTTTTCAAAAGTACCTGTACTATATTTTTCTGGTAACATTAACGGTTTACATGCAATCAGTTACTCCCCAACCCTGTCAATTGGGAATATGTTTTTCTGATATACACTACCGTTCAAAAACTTGTTTTTAAAAGAAAAGCACATTTTTGTCCATTAAAATACAGCAACTTGATCAGAAATACAGTGTAGACATTGTTTATGTTGTAAATGACTATTGTAGCTGGAAATGGTAGATTTTTTTATGGAATATCTACATAGGTGTACAGAGGCCTGTTATCAGCAACCATCACTCCTGTGTTCCAATGGCACGTTGTGTTAGCTAATCCAAGTTTATAATTTTAAAAGGCAAATTGATCATTAGAAAACCCTTTTGCAATTATGTTAGCACAGCTGAAAACTGTTATTCTGATTAAAGAAGCAATACAACTGGCCTTCTTGAGACTATTTGAGTATCCGAAACATCAGCATTTGTGGGTTCGATTACAGGCTAAAAATGGCCAGAAACAAATACTTTCCTTCTGAAAATCGTCATGATTTTTGAATGACTACCTCATCTCTGTACCCCCACACATACAATTATCTGTAAGGTCACTCAGTCGAGCAATGAATTTCAAAAACAGATTCAACCATAAAGACCAAGAAGGTTTTCCAATGCATCGCAAAGAAGGACACCTTTTGGTAGATAAAAAAAACAGACATTAAATATCCCTTTGAGGTTATTAATTACACTTTAAATCAGGGCTCTCCAACCCAGTTCCTGGAGAGCTACCATCCTGCAGGTTTTCGCAGCAACCATAATTATTGCACCTGATTCTAATAATTAGCTGGTTGATAAGCCGAATCAGGTCAGTTACAACTGGAGTTGGATTGAAAACCTACAGGAGGGTAGCTTTCCAGGAACAGGGTTGGAGAGCCCTGCTTTAGATGGTGTATCAATACACCCAGTCACTTCAAAGATACAGTTATACTTCATAACTCAGTTTCCTGAGAGGAAGTAAACCGCTCAGGGATTTCACCATGAGGCCAATGGTGACTTTAAAACAGTTACAGAGTTTAATGGCTGTGCTTAGAGAAAACTGAGGATGGTTCAACAACATTGTATTGTAGCTACTCCACAATACTAACCTAAATTACAGAGTGAAAAGAAGGAAGTAAAAATATTCCAAAACATGCATCCTTTTTGCAACAAGAAACTAAAGTAATACTGCAAAAAATGTGGAAAAGCAATCAACTTTTTGTCCTGAATACAAAGTGTTCTGTTTGGGGAAAATCCAATACATTACTGAGTACAACACACACATTTTCAAGCATAGTGTAGGCTGCATCATCTTATGGGTATGCTTGTAATTATTAAGGACTGAGGAGTTTTTCAGGATAAAAATAAACAGAATGGAGCTAAGCACAAGCAAAACCCTAAAAGATAAGCTGGTTCAGAATGCTTTCTACCAGACACTGGGACATTAATTCACCTTTCAGCAGGACAATAACCTAAAACACAAGGACAAATGTACAGTGGAGTTGCATACCAAGAAGAAACTGCATGTTCCTGAGTGGCAGAGTTACAGTTTTGACTTAAATCTACTTGAAAATCTATGGTAAGACCTAAGACCTAAAAATAGTTGTCTAGCATTGATCAATAATCAATTTTGCTTATTTTTAATAAACAGGGGTGTGAATACTTAGGTAAATTAGATATTTCATTATTTAATGGAAAAAATATTCAAAAACATGTTTTCACTTTGTCATTATGGGTATGTTATGTAGATGGGTGAGAAAAGCTATATTTAATCAATTTTGAATTCAGGTTGTAACAACAAAATGTGTAATAAGTTAAGGGGCATGAATCATTTCTGAAGCCACTAACAAGAGGAAAACTGCTGATGCACAAGCACATTTCGAAATGTTACCTTGTGTATTCTACCTCTCAATAGTAAATAGAGTTCCGACATGAAAAAAAAAACAGTACTCATATTTTTTTTGAAAAATATTTTTTTTTCCTGAGGTACAGCTATGGACCTGCCTAAAATAAACCTAGATCCACCACATGGTGGTGCTATAATTAGTATATGCTTGTAGCCTAGGTCAAAAATATACAGGTTAAAGTTGAACTGCATTCACCTATTCCGCATGTGTTTCTTCCGATACTCATTTAAGAAATGCAGCGGCTATTGTTGAAGCCCAAACAAGAGTTGTCTTTGGGGTGTGGTTTAATGTGGGTGTTTTTTGTTTGTGTCTTTGCCATTCAATCACAACAAACAAACAAGGACAGTAATGAGTAACTTTGTAACAGTGAGGTAAGCTAAGCGAACTTATCTAAGGAAGATGATGTTTGAAGTTGTGGACTCCCCTCCTGACTGACTCGCCATCTCAAGATGCTAATTTAGTTCTATGTGTAGGCTAAAGCCTGCCCTGAACTTGTGTTTAGCCAACCTGACAGCAGCTAGCTAGCATAGCTACAGTTGGCTACCCTATCTAGCTAGATTATATTTCTCTTTCAAATCAGTTATGCCAAGACAGCTAGAAGTACCAGTGTCTGGAATGTGTTTCATGAGACACTTGTTCAACAATTCCTTGCTACAATAGTAGCTTGCAACTTGAAGTTGTGTCATGTCATTTAAAAACATGTTACCATAGAAACTAAGATCAACAACTGCTAGTTGAATGCCCGGTCTTCAGTCAGCTCAGCTGTCAACACAATATTCTATAACTGTCTAGTTTTGTCTCATCTTATCCACTGTTAGATCTTACCTGGGTGACAAATCCCAGAACTAATATCCCTACAGATCCAGGCTACATGTGGACATTGCACAAACATGGCCAGCTTGAGTGTAGTTACATTCATCAACAGAAAGAAAAGGTGTGTTACAAAGACAAAACATTGTTTGCTGTAAATAGGCTGTCATATTGATTTGCTTGTAAAGACAGTATGCCTTCACTTTACCTAGCAAATTAAAATAAATGGTGTGTACAGTACAACCACAGGTAGAACAAGGAGCATTGGTACAACTTCAGCTGTCCCAGAACTGGCATTTTATTCTATGTTTTATGATCTAGTCTAAGGATTTGGCTGTCTAACCACACATTGACATGCACATCTCTCTTGGGTGATGTGAGGTTCTGTCTTCAAGTCACCAGTGGGTGATGAAGTCCCTTCCATCTATGTAATGTATTATAGGTTATGGACAGGTGCTGTCAGGTGGCAGGAGGTGTGTAGTGCATGACACTCCATCCTGGATATGACAGAGTTTGCCTCAACCCATTGGTCCAGCAGGCAGAGTTCAAATAAATACAGGCAGATGTGAGATGCAGGAAGATGGCACTCTTCTCATACCACCCCGTAGCTACTGACCAAGCTACATCCAGGAGGAAGCTGTTCATCGGTCAGTAGCTTACAGAGTAATATGAGAAGAGTGCAATTGCTCACCTCATGTAGATATTCTAAACAAAGTGTTTTGATAACTTTGAAGTATAACAGTTTCATATAGAATAAACAAACCTTCACATAATACTGTAGATGTGCAAATATTATTCTTGTAATTTGTCTTCTATTGTCAATTACAGCTGATACCGATACTGTACCCATCAGCAATTTGTCTGGTGGTACATGTTAGTCGTCATCCCTTCGTATGGTGTCCCATATAAGACACATTTAAGGAATACACAGGGTCTTTGTAAGCCTGTGAATGGAGTAATGTAGTCACTCAATAAACATATAGTGAGAAAAATTACTTCTCTAGTTTGGAAGTAATTATACTAATAGAGGGACTGTAATTACAGATTCAGGTCAGTGACTCGGATGCCATGATTATAAAACCAGCTGTGTAAAGACTTGTATTAGAACTGAAATGTTGTTTTAGCACTAGTAGCAGACGAAGCCCCAGAATGCTAGCTAGCTAGTTCTAACCTAGCCCTTGATCATGACTCCCAGGTCCATTACAATGAAGGCAGAATGGCGCCAGGGCCTGAGTTAACGAGAGCAAGTGCCAAAAAGTTATCTAGCAGGGATCTTATTAGTGATCCCGTTTGAGTTTAAACATTACCTATCGATAGCAAGCTGGATAACAATCAATCCGTATTGTCAGGTGCAACATTAGCTATGCAAATCTTTCTCTCTAAGACGTTACATCACACATTAGGGAGAGGCTATGTATTTAGCTAGTTACACCACAGGATCACAGTATTAGCTACTCACCACACCCCAGTCACAGCCATCATGTCATACGTTAATGGTATGTAATCCATTCCTTGCCATCTTGCACATTATTATTACAAATCAAAGTTGATTTGTCGTGTGCGCCGAATACAACAGGTGTAGGACCTTACAGACCTTAAAGTGAAATGCTTACTTACAGGCTCTATCCAATAGTGCAAAAAAATTGTAAGTAAAGAAATAAAATAACAGTAAAAAGACAGGCTATATACATTAGCGAGGCTTTAAAAGTAGCGAGGCTACATACAGACACCGGTTAGTCAGGCTGATTGAGGTAGTATGTACATGTAGATATGGTTAAAGTGACTATGCATATATGATGAACAGACAGTAGCAGTAGCGTAAAAGAGGGGTTGGCGGGTGGTGGGTGCCGGGTGCCGGGACACAATGCAAATAGCCCAGTTAGCCAATATGCGGGAGCACTGGTTGGTCGGCCCAATTGAGGTAGTATGCACATGAATGTAAAATTAAAGTGACTATGCATATATGATAAACAGAGAGTAACAACAGCATAAAAAGAGGGGTTGGGGGTCTTGGGTGGCACACAATGCAAATATTCCGGGTAGCCAGGTCTTGGGTGTTAGGTAGCTTAGCCCAAGTGATGTACTGGGCTGTACGCACCACCCTCTGTAGTGCCTTGCGGTCAGAGGCCAAGCAATTGCCGTACCAGAGTGATGCAACCATGCTCTTGGTGTTGCAGCTGAAGAACCTTTTGAGGATCTCAGGCCTTTGCCAAATCCTTTTAGTTTCCTGAGGGGGAATAAGCTTTGTCGTGCCCTCTTCACGACTGTCTTGGTCTGTTAATACCATTCTAATTTGTCCACTACAGCCCCTTCGATGAGAATGGGGGCGTGCTCAGTCCTCCTTTTCCTGTAGTCCACAATCATCTCCTTAGTCCTGGTTACTTTGAGGGATAGGTTGTTATTCTGGCACCACCCGGCCAGGTCTCTGACCTCCTCCCTATAGGCTGTCTCATCATTGTCGGTGTTCAGGCCTTCCACTGTTGTGTCATATGCATACTTAATAATGGTGTTGGAGTCATGCCTGGCCATGCAGTCATGGGTGAACAGGGAGTACAGGAGGGGACTAAGCACGCACCCCTGGGGAGCTCCAGTGTTGAGGATCAGCGTGGCAGACGTGTTGCTACCTACCCTCACCACCTGGGGGCAGCCTGTCAGGAAGTCCAGGATCCAGTTGCAGAGGGAGGTGTTTCGTCCCAGGATCCTTAGCTTAGTGATGAGCTTTGAGGGTACTATGGTGTGAACACTGAGCTGTAGTCAATGAATAGCATTCTCACCTAAGTGTTCCTTTTGTCCAGGTGGGAAAGGGCAGTGTGGAGTGCCATAGAGATTGCATCATCTGTGGATCTGTTTTGGCGGTATGCAAATTGGAGTGGGTCTAGGGTTTCTGGGATAATGGTGTTGATGTGAGCCATTTCCAACCTTTCAAAGCACTTCATGGCTACGGACGTGAGTGCTACGTTACCTTTGTTTTTTTGGGAAGAGGGACTATTGTGGGCTACTTGAAACATGTTGATATTACGGACTCAATCAGGGACATGTTGAAAATGTCAGTGAAGACACCTGCCAGTGAATCAGCACATGCTCGGAGCACACATCCTGGTAATCCATCTGGCCCCGCAGCGTTGTGTATGTTGACCTGTTTAAAGGTCTTACTCACGTTGGCTACGAAGAGCGTGATCACACAGTAGTCCGGAACAGCTGATGCTCTCATGCATGCCTCAGTGTTGCTTGCCTCGAAGCGAGCATAGAAGTGATTTAGCTCATCTAGTGGGCTTGTTTCACTGGGCAGCTCGCGGCTGTGCTTCCCTTTGTAGTCTGTAATAGTTAGCAAGCCCTGCCACATAAGACGAGCATCGGCGCCGGTGTAGTATGATTCAATCTTAGCCCTGTATTGACGCTTTGCCTGTTTGATGGTTCGATGCGGGGCATAGCGGGATTTCTTGTATGCTTCCAGGTTAGAGCTTGAAAGCGGCAGCTCTACCCATTAGCTCAGTGCGAATGTTGCCTGTAGTTCATGGCTTCTGTTTGGGGTATGTACGTACAGTCACTGTGGGGACGACATCCTCTATGCACTTATTGATAAAGCCAGTGACTGATGTGATGTACTCCTCAATGCCATCGGAAGAATCCCGGAACAAGTTCCAGTCTGTGATAGCAAAACAGTCCTGTAGTTTAGCATCTGCTTCATCTGACCACTTTTTTATAGACCGAGTCACTGGTGCTTCCTGCTTTAATTTTGGCTTGTAAGCAGGAATCAGGAGGATAGAGTTTTGGTTGAATGTACCAACTGAAGGGCGAGTGAGAGCTTTGTGTGGAGTACAGGTGATCTAGAATTGTTTTCCCTCTGGTTGCACATTTAACATGTTGGTAGAAATTTGGTAGAACTGATTTAAGTTTCCCTGCATTAAAGTCTCCGGCCACTAGGAACGCTGCCTCAGGGTGAGTGGTTTCCTGTTTGCTTATTTCCTTATTCAGCTGACTGAATGTGTTCTTAGTGCCAGCATCTGTCTACGGTGGTAAATAAACAGCCACGAAAAGTACAGCTGAAACCTCTCTAGGCAAGAAGTGTGGCCTGGAATTTTTCACAATATACTCTACATCAGGTCAGCAAAATCTAGAAACTTTCTTAGATTTCGTGCACCAGCTGTTGTTTACAAATATGTACAGACCCCCCCCTCCTCGTCTGTTCCATCTTGCCGGTGCAGCATATATCCCGCTAGCTGAATATCCATGTCGTCATTCAGCCACGATTCCGTGAAACAGTATTTGATGTCCCGTTGGTAGGATATTCGTGATTGTACCTCTAATTTATTGTCCAATGATTGCACATTGGTGAGTAGTATTGACGGTAACGGCAGCGTTCCCACTCGCCTTCTCTGGGTCCTAACCAGGCATCCAGCTCTTTGTCTTCTGTACCTGCGTCGCTTCCTCGTGCAAATAACGGGGATGTCGGCCCTGTGGGGTGTTTGGAGAATGTCTTGTGCGTCCTCCTTGTTTTAATACACCAACTTTATGGAAGCCCTTTTTCACTCCTATGCTGAGCAAGTGTGCATGCGTTGCAGACTTGACAATATGTATACAACATATGGCAGCTGGAGGCGGACCACAACTTGTTGTCTTTAGGCAATTGGACATCATTGGAATAATTGGGCATGTAAGTAATCCATACGGAACCCATCCATACCCGTCGTGACGCAATCACTTCCAAATCTCATTTTGGACGATGCTGAAATTAGGACAAAATTGATCATATTTATACTTTGTAGACACTAGAATTAATGTTTTTGACTCATATCGATACACAGGTTGTTTATAACAAGATATGTTTGTTCTGGGAGGCAGTTCCCCTTGTAAGAAAATGTCATCACAAATATGGGAACAGTGCCATTGCTGACTACCAGAATCGTTACTAACTAGCATAGCTTGTACCATTTTTGCAAACAGTGATGGGATATTATAATCCTGTTAACTTAACCTCCATATCTTTCCCTTACATTTTCCTTAGCTTTTAGTAGGTTGCACAACATTTTTAAGGTGAATTACCCCCTTAAATTAAGTGAAAAATTCAGGGTCTTTAACTGCTTCCTTCATTATAGATATCAATGTGTATTAACTGTCACATCCTGATCTGTTTCACCTGTCCTTGTGATTGTCTCCACCTCCTCCAGGTGTCGCTTATTTTCCCCAGTGTATTCATCCCTGTGTGTCCTGTCTCTCTGTGCCAGTTTGTCTTATATGTTTCCAAGTTAACCAGAGGTTTTCCTGTTCTCCTGCTTTTTGCATTCTCCTTTTTCTAGTCCTCCCAGTTTTGACCCTTGCCTGTTTCTGGACAGTGTTCCCACCTGCCTGACCACTCTGCCTGCCTTGACCATGAGCCTGTCTGCCACTCTGTACCTCCTGGACTCTGATCTGGTTTTGACCTTTTTGCCTGTCCACGACCATTCTCTTGCCTACCCCTTTGGATTAATAAACATTATAAGACTCCAACCATCTGCCTCCTGTGTCTGCATGTGGGTCTCGCCTTGTGCCTTGATAGTTAACTGCATTTGTGGAAGTGAATGTTGCGTTCCTCTGCCTTGGTTTCAAAAGGAAAACATCAACCAGCTAGCTAGGTAGCTACAGTAGCTAGCTAACTACTTAGCTAAACAATAAGCTAGTTTGACATGCTAGAAAGTAATAGTAGAAAAAAATGTAACTACAAGAAATGTGGTTTGTCTTCTGAAACAATTTGGTTATCCTGTCTTGATTGCAGAAATTTTATTTTGCTATCTCACAAAATTCAAAATGCATTCGCACATATGAGCTATCTTTTTTGCAGGTGCATGGTAACAGTTGAATACAATTTGAAAAAAGAAGAAACCTGCACACTGCTCTTGATAGAATCACTGCTCTTTAATAAGCTTTACATATCGGCCTCATGGCCTTTGTCAGAAAACAAATGTGATCTCTTTGATGAGATTTGGTAACCAGATACTCTTTCTGCCATACCTTCCCTCAAACTACCGTAAAACCCCTTAAAAGAAGAAGGCGACTATTGCCTTCACTACCCCTTGTAATGCCACAAATCATTCAACTGTGATTTCGAGAAGAAAAAATAAAAAGAGCTAAAATTATTGATTTTTCTCCCAAATGCAATACTACCCGGAAAATGACAAAGACCCAAGTTGGCACAAACAGTACTCCGTACTATGCTACACTGTATATCCATATGGCTTAGTAACATGCTGTCAATCTATGATGAGCTAAAGCCATATTCCGTACACTCCTCTCAGGTCATGGACTCTTATAAAAAGTTTAATACCCAATATTTAACTGGTGGCTAATCAATTTCGAACTCATAGTTATTTATCTAGCACAGGGAGCCCCAGAGGAGGCAAGGCCCACTCTCCAGCATTAAGGGATCAGAGTGAAGAGGTAATTACTAGGACAGGGAGTGAGCTGGGACAAACATAAGCAATACTGAGCTGACAATACAGAGAGAGTGAGAGAGAGAGAGAGACAGAGAGTGTGTGTGTGTGTGTGTGTGTGTGTGTGTGTGTAAGCGTCAGAAAGAGATTCTGTCTTACTGTACTAATGATTTGTTGTTCCCAAATGTCAGAAGCAGAATTGAGTTCAGTAGATTAGATCAAGATGTGCTCAAAGCTTCATAAAAAGATTCTGCCATTATCCGCTGGATTGATGTCATACTGATCAGTACGCATTTCAAATGAAACATATACGATGTGCGTCATTTCATAGTCCATAGTTGCAATGGATGTTTTTTTTGCACAAAAGAACTCAGTTGCATGTTTTCAATAGCAAAAGCAGCACTGGTACGTAACAGGGTCTTTGATGGCAGATACAGGGAACGAAGGCTGTTTTCCTGCTCGCCCAGAGGGATATGATCAAGACATTCAGTCGAAGCTTCATCTTTTCTGCAGACTGTCCTCCAGTCATATGCTAGCTACGTCTTCGGGAATGCCCTACTTCTGCCTTTCCTTTCCTTTCTGCAATAACGAGGTAGCAAACATATCATCTTCATTATGGTCGCAGGGACTTTCATGGATGATTCTACATTATGTAGATACATACTGTAGATTAGAATTGATTTCAATGTTCCAATGTCATGATTGTTTGCTACGGGGTAACGGGTGGAACAATGAGATGACTGGACAGTTTTCTGTCTGAAACTTTTCTGTCTGAAAGGTGTGTTGGGAATGATGTATGAAAGAGTTTGCAAGGCATTGATGCTGTTGGGGTTCATTATATGGTATGATATGAACTCCCCACAGATCCATACGCACACAAGCGATCACACACAAACACACACACACACACACATAGTGATAGACAGATAATGGGAGGGAGGTAGGGAGAGAAAAATAGACAGAACGAAAGAGAAACATTGACATACCCCATGCAGTGCAAACACCTGACTCATTTCATGCAGGCACAAACATGTTCAAATTACTGCTCCCATTCGCTAATTTGTGCTTTCTCCTGACGTCCCGCTGGGCCTGTTCAAAGGGGAATGGGTCGATGCAAATGTGCAAAATACCTTTTAAAGAGAGCGTTCACTCTGTTCTAATCGACTAATCAACCTTAATGGATAACTAGCGAGTTGTCCATTCATTCAAACAGTCAGATGCCATAGATAGGGATTTTGCTATTCAGTTTACCAACCCACAGTTAGTATTAACCCTTGTTAGCCAGATTATTCTCAAGGAGTAAGATAATATCATATTGAGATTCTAAGACCAGGGCCCCATATCCATAAAGCATATCAGTGCAGGAGTGCTGATCTAGGATCAGGTCCCCCCGTTCATTCATTATGATATAAAAGGCCGAACTGATCCTAAATCAGCACTCTTAATCTGAGACAATTTCTGAATACAGACCCAGAAGTTTTTATAAAATTAGATTTGTTCAGTGGAAAAAACCTTCAGCTTTAAAATCATCAGCATGTGACAATTGTTCATAACCGCCCCAAATTGATTCTGTAGCTGGATTTTTTTTTTCTATTTTGGTTTTGTACTTTTTCATATCTGTCTTGAATTGAATAAAACATCCATCTATCTAATAAAGGCTTCAGTGGCTTGCCTGAGTCCGACACATCATTAAATATGCATGAGGCCGAGGCAGTCTCCGGTAAACAAAGATGAATGCCGAATGTGATCCTCTAATATAGAAATGGAAACGGGAATTATCATCTTCTCATTTCATCTATCGACATGCATCGCCCAAAAGCCATTGTGTCCCAGAAACTCCAAGGATGTAAGAATGAAACCGGCCTCTCTCGAACCCTTTCAGCATGCAGAATGTCATCAGTGGAGTGCATGGGTACAAAGCAGACTGGCACCTTAGATTAATTTCACTCGTTCGCTCCTCTGCAAAATAATTAGTTTACTTGTTATTTAATGTCACTGCTGCTGTATGGCAGGGACAATAGCCTGGTCCAGGCAGAGGGCCAGAGGCAGTATAAGAACTGTAATTTTAGAATATTGCTTAGCAAGGGCACCTTATGCTTGACCTGCCATTGCTGTTCCTAGCTTTGCCCAGATAGGAATGTAACATAACATCCACTAGCAATAAACGACTGTGCAGCTTAATAGAAAAACATAAAGCAATCCAAAATGGAGCTAAGGCTGAGTTTACTTTATGTCATTGTCTTTACCCCTTCACTTTAGGCAGTGTTGCTACATATAGGTAACTGCCAAAATAAAGGAAACACCAACATAAAGTGTCTTAATAGGGCGTTGGGCCACCACGAGCCAGAACATCTTCAATGCACCTTGGCATAGATTCTACAAGCGTCCGTAACTCTATTGGAGGGATGCGATATCATTCTTCATGAGAAATTCCATAATTTGTTGTTTGATGGTGGTGGAAAACGCTGTCTCAGGCGCCGCTCCAGAATCTCCCATAAGTGTTCAGTTGGGTTGAGATCTGGTGACTGTTACGGCCATGGCATATGGTTTACATCGTTTTCATGTTCATCAAACCGTTCAGTTACCACTTGTGCCCCGTGGATGGGGGCATTCTCACCCTATGGGGGTATAACCATGGTAGCAAAGTAATAGCCAAAATAATTGCCTGCCATTCATTCTTGTACATCACCCTAAGCATGACAGAATGTTAATTGTTTAATTAACTCAGGAATTGCACCTGTGTGGAAGCACCTGCTTTCAATATACTTTGTATCCTCCATTGACTGAAATGTTTCCATTATTTTGGCAGTTACATGTATCTTGCCACTTTCCTTCCCTTTTATAACTACTGACTAGTTAGTGGATACACAGTATCATCATCATAACTCCATTGGATCTGGACATACCATGGATCAAGTTTGCTTCTTATTTCCACCTGTCTGTATGGATATCTGTTGGACAATGCAATCTAGTTTTAAATTTACCACAAAACAATGTCATATTAGTATTAAGTCAAATAATATTTTAAAAAAGGAATCTCAAATCGAGAAATTAGTACCCCGATTAGACTCAAACACAAGTGTAATCTCTAAATGTGAATCCATTTACGTATATAGTGTCAAGTTTGAACTTAATTCAAAAAAATGTAACTTAATATAATATAATATAACTTAAGATAATACAGATACTCTCTCGAAAAGCCTCAGTGAGGAGGATGGAGAAAAGCTAATTAGAGTGTTCAATGTATTTATTCCCACTCCCAAGAGACAGGAGGCCTATGCACTTTTCTCATTACATCGCCTCTTTCGAATGTAAAGGCTGATTGTGGAAAGAAACAGACATCATAGCAGGCAGCCCAGATATGGCCCTTTGGAAAAATGACAGCCGCTTCCCCTCCTAGAAAAAAAAAGTCCTAATTTAAAAAGTGTGCCTTGGCAAAGAGAGACATACTTGAAAAGGTTTTCAGAGACGTGCTAAAAGGCTTTGAAAGCACCTGCAGTTCCTCTAAGACTGCATTCACAATGAGTTTACTCAGTACATTTTCCTTCTATAGTACAGAAATTAGTGAGTATGTACATTCCACATTGCCAGTGTTGAATCACTCAGTGGGTTGGTGGTGTACCGCAAAGGGATGTAAAAGCATGAATTTCCATTGATGTTTGCTCTTATTGTTACAGTACATTTGCATATTGAAAAGCCCACCATGTACAGTAGTGCTATCTTTTACTGCTCTGAACATAGACTTATTGCATATACACATTGGGGAAGAGGCACTTAGGCACAGATGTCTGGGGTATGTTTGGAGTGATTATAATGATGACAGTCCTTTTTTTTCTGTGTCTGACTGGATGTGGCAGTAATGACATAGGAGGTATTAGCTATTAAAGTTACATTAGTCAAAGAGGTTACATTAAAACACAGAGAACCGTCTGACATGTTGGCAAAAAACAACTAAAATGGCTGCATCTGATTCATCTATATCACTTTTGGTCCATTTCATTTCAATATGATGTATTATGGAATGTTTTAGTTTGATACGTTATCCCTTTATAATTATAGCATTTTTTTTTAAAGCATTCTCTTGGCTACTGTTGCTGTTATGAAAAACTATCAGGGCTGAGAGACAATTTCAATTTAACTAATGAATAGAATGTGTGATTACCATGTATACTAATTCATCTTATCAATTGTAGCCCCATCAAAATAATCTAATTTGAATGTCGTGGATATCTGAATTCTGTGGATTGCTTCTTTGTTTTTACTATTAAGGTTACTTCTCCGGGAAACTTATTTTCATCATCTTTTTAAGTCGTAATTTATTTCAGTACAGGATATAGAAGCTTCTATCCAGATAAGAGAAAAATGTTATGTTTTCTGAATGGGGCCACTTTGCTCAGGGCTTACCCAGAGGCAGCAATAAGGCAATGAAAAAGCTTTGTGGAAACTACACAGCCAGTGAGACAGGAGGGCCTTGGGCCATCAACATAGAGATTGCATCATCTCACCTTAAAGTAAATCTAGGATTCAGAAGATTGAGAAAAGATTAAAAGAGAGTAATATGAACTCATCATACAAGTGTTTCCTTTATAGCTTCCCAGATAAAAAATGACAGGAATTCAACAGTCGGGCATAGAGCTTCTAAGAGCACAAAAAAGGAAAGAATCAATATATGCATACAGTGGTTAGAAATGGGCACGGCTTCAAGTCACATGTTGGGATGTCACCTGTAGTCTAAACAGCCATTATCATGTGTAGAGGCATGACAAAGGTCTGCACTGCCAGGTTCCACAATCACTATATGACCTGTGTTGGCTCTGGGGACCCTGTTTACAGGCCGCCATTGTTCCTACACAGTGGGAGGACAATACGAGAGGGAGTGCCGGTCGGCCCAAATGTGCCAAACACGGAGCCCCAGAGAGCACTTTGATTGGGCAGAAATCCATGCCAGGAACCCCTTGCTTTGTCTCAGTTGTCGAGTGAAGCTGAGAGCCTGGGATCACACCTGTGAGCACTTGAAACTGTGCTCTGGCATTTCAACCATGCAAATTACCGCAAGCTCGCCAGCAGTTAGTCAAAACGTGTTTCAAGTGTCAGATGTTTCAAGATGAGTACCTGTTAAATTGTGCATATGTAACACAACATTTTATTTCATGATTGTATACATAGATTTTTTTTTTAAACATTTTGAATACAATCAAAAAGAGGGAAACAACTTCACCTTGTTCATAACATGGTAATCTGCATAGTACGGCTCCAAAATCATGTAGGTCTACTGTCTTTTCAGCTCTTCAGTCTTCAGAGCTTTGTGTATCCAATGTATTGCCAGCTGGCTCAGGGCTGTAGCCTCGAGCTCGATGGTAGGCCCAGGAAAGTGCCTTAATACTTACTGTTATTGCTCTAGGCAAGCATTAATTCCCGAGACCGTATTAGATTTGAAACTTTGGATTTTCCTAGGTCAATTTATAATTAAACCTCTCAGCTCCACGTCCTCTACACGACGATGTGAAGAACTGTCTATGCCGTTTAGATACCCGCCAGGCCCACCTACAACGGTACCCACTAGGATTTTCAAATTGAGGCTGAATTTGTCCTTTGTAGTGAGGGGAACCATTTCTGAATCAGAACATGTCATAGTATAGTGAACATCAACAGGCATTGAACATGGGAACCACATGTCAGGTGTTTTCCCAACTACCACACTGTCATTGGAAATGACCTGTCCTGGGACCACCTGGTGGACAGCTTGAGACTTGCAATTGTGATGTCAAAAACAATTACACTATCCCCTGGACAGTTGAACCACATAGGCTACTGTTGGTGGGACATATTGTCAATTGGTAGATGGGGAAAATGGATGCCGTCAAGTGCATGATTAACACAAGAGTTGAGTTTCAGTATCAGTGTGTCTTAACTTCATTATAATTTTCCTTGGCTGTTAAGCTAAATTATTCAAATTTGTTAGCGTGCAAATGTGAAACATTGCCTAGCTAGCATGTAACTTGAATCTCTTCTTTTGAGGCATTAACATTTTAGGGGGGCTGTTGTACCTCTTTTCCCATTTGGAATAGAAGGCATTGATAACCAAATGAAGGCGGTCGGAGAGTGCCTGGGAAAACGTGTGTGCGGGCTCAACGAACTGGCAAACTGTGTTGAGAAAACTCAGAGGGAGTGCTTTCAAAAGGAGAGAAAACTGTCCAAAAGCTACTCTGCTTTTTATTCTGCCATAATGACTTCTCTCTCTCTTTCTACCATTCTTTCTCTCTCTCTTTCACACTCTCTCTCTCGCTCTGTCTTTTTCTGTCTCTCTCTCTCTACCTCTCTCTCTACCACTCTCACTCTCTCTCTACTTCATCTCTTTAACAGACCAATTTGATGAAATCCCACAGAGACTTGAGATAATTCAATTTCCATCCTCCCTAACACTTCTGTGCACCTTGCTGCAAGTTGACAACTTATTATTGGGATCATTGTCCATGCTATCTCACATCAGAAAATATACCCCCAAAAATGAAATGCCACTGTAGCACCTTTGATGTTTTTGCATGTCAATTGAATGCCTATTGCAGGTCAACTATGAACCAGGCAAACATAGCAGGATTATTTGACTGTGTCAGGGGCAACAACTAATGATAAAAAAATAACAACCTAAGTAAATTATTATTATTTATTTTTTTAATTTGAGAAAATAGCATGCAGTTTCAGTTTGATGTCCTATTTGACTTTGTATTTTTCTGCGTGTGATAACGGTCTTCCTACGGCAGTTTTCCAACTGTCTAAATATTCTTCCATAAATGGATGAGTGGACACGCCAAAGAGCCTTTGGTGGGCTGTCACTGACAAAGCCACTTCAACCAAATGTGTAGTATCTGTCTGCCAGTACACAACATGTACTGTTGTGGAGTGAAGCGTACAAGGGACAATGTCCATTTCTTTCAATATGTCAAAGCTGATGCTGTCTCAATCATGTCATCACTTTGATGGCGGCATAAACTGTAGCCTAAGCAGGATTTCCATCAAAACTCTAGATGTGCCAGGTGCATACTGGAAGCTTGGTTATAACGCACTGTCCGGATTAATCAAGGTGATCATAATTGGTGGTTACTTGAATGTCAGTAAGTTTCAGAATACTTAAAAACCCAAGTGAATTAATGATGTTCACTCGTGTCATAGATACCTGTTTCTGTTACTGTACACAGTGAAGTATTTGGTCTCCAGCCCATTAAGAGTTTATTTCCCGAAATACATTTTGGTTTCAGTCGCAAGATGAAGGAGAAGGGTAATATTTCTGTCTCCCTGTCCTCCCGAATCTGCATGTCCTCTGTTAACCGTAAACTACATCTCATCATTACATCAGCAGGTCAAAGTATCTGGAAAATAATCTACCAATACCGAACAGAGATTTTAAAAATAACAGCAATGGGTATTGAATGACCGTCCCTTTCTGAAAAACACACCATATTTGGTTTGGATTACCCTTGCCTTCAAATCTATGTCCCTCACTCCCCCTCCCCAACCCACCCACAAACTTGTATTATTGTATTTTCTGTGCCCTCAGTAAGATGACACTCCTTTTATCCTGTGTTGCTCTATCTCACTGTCCTTGAATATCTCTCTCTCTCGGTTTCTGGCTCAGCTAACTCCGATGCACAGTGACCTGGCCGTCTCCTGCTTGGTTTACACAGCCACTCTGTGAAACGGATGCCTACAGTATCTACTAGTTCATATGCACTGATTAGATTGATTCAGTGAGCCAGTCCATGGAATGTCTCCATGATAGACTGACTTTAGATTGATTCAGTGAATCAGTCCACGGAATGTCTCCACGATAGACTGACCTTTCTCTCCCCAACACACACATGTTCTGGTTGCATTTGATATTAATGTAATGGACGTGCCTAGCTCCAATTGTTCTTCACCTACTCCTCTTCGTTAAAGTAATTAACGTCTGGACCTTTCTCCTGCATCAGCGATGATAATACATTCAAAAATACAGTGTTTTTTACACCTGATATCCTTTTGTGGGACATGAGAAAAATAAAAAATAAAAGATGTTTACACATTGTTGTTTTTTAAAGAAGGAACTACCTAGTACTCATACTGTTGCTCTTCCTCTTAATTCACAAAGTGGTCAAATAAAAAAATCCCAATTTGCCTCAGTCCTAGATCTGAAAAACTTCATCAGAAATAAGTTTTAGAGCTGTGAAAAGTAATTTGAATTATAGTGAAACTGTCACGGCCGTCGAATGAAGAGGACCAAAGAGCAGCGTGGTAAGCGTACATATTCCCTTTATTAGAAACAACGCAGACAAAAACAATACACAATACAAAGCAACCGTGAAGCTTAAGGGCTATGTGCCACAAACAAAGTTAACCTCCCACACTGAAAGGAGGGAAAGGTCTACAGAGACAACGATAGACCGCTGTCCCTGTTTGAGAACCATACCTGGCCAAAACATAGAAATACAAAATCATAGAAAACAAAAACATAGAATGCCCACTCCAGATCACACCCTGACCAAGCCAAATAGAGACATAAAAATGCTCTCTAAGGTCAGGCCGTGACAGAAACTGTCTAAGTAAATGTGATACTCAAGTATTGCCCAAAAACGTTGTTGTATCCTATGTCCAATTGACATAGCGGTCTCATCAGTGTCCACTGTGTTTACTGGACTGGAAACAATGGGCTGTGCCAAAAGCATGGGTCTGTCAACATCATGACAGACCTGTCATTTCTCATTTGGACACATGTACTATCCAATTGGCAAGCATCACATTACTGGTTGCGAACAGCTGACACTGCACAATAGCAACTTTGCCTGACTCGTCTGGGATTTCAACGGAGGTCTCTAATCGCTCTAATTCTGAATCGGTCTGGAACACTCCAAAGGATGTGTTCATAATGGTGTATTAATCTGTTGCTGAACTGATGTTGAACCCTTTATCAGCAAATGGGCGAATCATAATTGGTGGAGAGAGGTTTGAGGATTTTGTGCTTGCTGCTTCACAGCCTAATTTGTTCACTGTCGCCTCAGAATGCCTCTCCAACTGTGACTTCCCATGATGTTTGTCAGAACTGGTACACCTTAAGAGTGAAAGGGACAATCTGGGATTGTTGCATCCATTTTTGGACTTTTAAATGAATGATAGATATATAGCCATTGGTTATTGACGAATATGACTTATAAATGCCTCTTGACATTAGTTGGTGACCAAAGAAGTGGCGAGGTGACACTTTGTTGTTTGAATCCCAGATTGCCCCTTTAAGGTAAATAACTATTGATAATTGTAAGACAGTAACACAACATCATTAAGACAAGACAAACATACTCAGTCTCGTAATGCAATACTTCATCATAATGCATTAGCATTGTACCTATCAAGTCTCTGCTAGGTAAATCCCCGACTTATCTCAACTCACTGGTCACCATAGCAGCACCCACCCGTAGCACACGCTCCAGCAGGAATATCTCACTGGTCACCCCCAAAGACAATTCTTCCTTTGGCCGCCTTTCCTTCCAGTTCTCTGCTGCCAATGACTGGAACGAACTGCAAAAAAAAACTGAGGCTGGAGACTCAAATCTCCCTCACTAGCTTTAAGCACCAGCTGTCAGAGCAGCTCACAGATCACTGCACCTGTACGTAGCCCATCTGTAAATAGCACATCCAACTACCTCATCCCCATACTGTATTTATTTATTTATTTAGCTCCTTTCACCCCAGTATCTCTACTTGCACATTCATCTTCTGCACATCTATCATTCCAGTGTTTAATTACTATATTGTAATTACTTCTCCACCATGGCCTATGTATTGCCTTACCTGCCTTATCTTACCTCATTTGCACACACTGTATATAGACTTTTCTACTATATTATTGACTGTATGTTTGTTTATTCCATGTCTAACTCTGTGTTGTTGCATGTGTCGAAATGCTTTGCTTTATGTTGGCCAGGTCGCAGTTGCAAATGAGAACTTGTTCTCAACTAGCCTACCTGGTTAAATAAAGGTGAAATAAAAAATAAAACATCTGCATTATGTAAAGTGTTACCAAAATTCCAGTCAATACAAAAAGCCATTGCAGGTATAATCTTTACAATTAACTTCAATCTATTCAAACTGCATCAATTCACCATACAGGTACGATAATGAGAAATCCCATTTATTCATCTCATTGTATTTAAGATATACCGTCTTGCACTGGGACTTAGGGAACTCAATGTGTGCCTGTGTTTAATAAAAAAATTGTGAAAACTCCTCTACTATACTTTCGTAAATTCAATTTATGATTACCTGGGGAAGACGAGGCTATGCCCTTTCTGTTTTGAGCCAGTTTGTAGAATACCGGTCACACTCATTAAATTAAACAAATATTATTGTGGGTTTGTGTTGTATCCAGCACTTTGTGTTTCACCAATCTACGTTGGAATAGTAGACATAGAATTCAGTGACTTTATGTAGGTTGTCATGGAGACCTGTGAGCTGAATAACAATCAACATTTCCAAAAAACATCTGGTTTATTGACTGCCTTTTCAAGCACCTACTAAGAAACGAATGCCCACTTCTTAGAAATATGTTTTCTTGTTGAAGATTGCGTATATCATTCAGCCATTCCTCGAAATGGGATTAGAGTTGTAGAGTTTAGCAAATGTGAAATGGTATGGAAGAAATATGCATATAGGATACTTAGAGCAGTCATTGTAATGTATAGTATAGAGTATCATACCAAAGAGATATGCTTCTGGTGCAGATCTCAGTGAAACGATGCATGAACAATTAAATACACTCATGTTGAATTCTTGTTTGGCTCTGTCCGGGGATATCATCGGATGGGGCCACAGTGTCTCCTGACCCCTCCTGTCTCAGCCTCCAGTATTTATGTTGCAATAGTTTATGTGTCGGGGGGCTAGAGTCAGTTTGTTATATCTGGAGTACTTCTCCTGTCTTATCTCTCTAATTCTCTCTTTCTCTCTTTCTTTCTCTCTCTCGGAGGACCTGAGCCCTAGGACCATGCCTCAGGACTACCTGGCATGATGACTCATTGCTGTCCCCAGTCCACCTGGCCGTGCTGCTGCTCCAGTTTCAACTGTTCTGCCTGCGGCTATGGAATCCTGACCTGTTCACCGGTCGTGCTACCTGTCCCAGACCTATTATTTGACCATGCTGGTCATTTATGAATATTTGAACATCTTGGCCATGTTCTGTTATAATCTCCACCCGGCACAGCCAGAAGAGGACTGGCGACCCCTCATAGCCTGGTTCCTCTCTAGGTTTCTTCCTAGGTTTTGGCCTTTCTAGGGAGTTTTTCCTAGCCAACTTGGTTCAACACCTGCATTGCTTGCTGTTTGGGGTTTTAGGCTGGGTTTCTGTACAGCACTTTGAGATATCAGCTGGTGTACGAAGGGCTATATAAATAAATTTGATTTGAATGTATTCTTGTCTAAACATATTCTAGGCCAGGCAAATCCCTCATATTCCACATTGCAAGCCTCACTACTCAGCATAAGGTAGATAGAGAGCGAGAGAGAGAGCGAGAACGAGAGAGAGAGAGAGAGAGAGAGAGAGGAGAGAGAGAGATGAGGCGGGCATGAACTTATTTCACTTTGAAGTTCTATTGGCTCATCAGAACTGAAACAGATGACTGACGTTTAGCTTGCAGCAGAGGGTATGTTAATGGTCTATCTCTCGGTTCCATTTTGTGCCAATGAAGTGCTTTCCTTCAAATTAGGTCCCTTCAAGTCAAAACACATTACTGCAAGCTGTGTAGTAACCCAAGGTGATACAGCAACCTTTTCAAAAATTGCAACTTCTACCGACTGCAACTATTCATGTAGCAGCAAATTACGGGGAGAATTTTTTTGGGGGATTGATAGCTTAAGTGGCTATGTACTGTAGCTGGTGAAATGGTGCTCTAAGATGTAAAGTGAAGGGCTTCGAAGCATTCCGAGGTAACCTAAATAATTACATGGTTTCTACTCCCACAGTGATTAATTATATCTGTAGAAGGGGGATTTCTTATTTTTAGTCCTCCACAGACAAGGGCTGGGGGAAAAAACACAGAACACACGCAACAACTTTTCTTGACAGAATCGGGCTATACCGACCAATAAGGATATGCCAGGGATGGGCAGTATCCTATCATGTACCATTGATTAAAAAAAATATGAAAAAAGACTAGAAATACAAATACTGAGATATATTTTATGCTCCCCAAAAATATTAAATTATTAATAATAATTAAATTATTATTTTATACTAATACAATTTCTCAGAGAGATTATGTTTAACAAGTAATAATAAAAATATATAAAAAACAAAGGGTAAAAATGATTAGAGCCCCTATTTCAATACCTCACCTTGCAAAGATAACAACACTGAGCTTTTCTAAAAATGTTTTATGAGATTGGAGAACACATTGGGGGGATACACTTGAAGTCAAGTGGAAGCAAAATAGCCCCATAACATCAAAGATCCACCACCATATTTTACAGTATATGAGGTTCCTCATTGGATATGCATCTTTCTTTTTCTACGGAAAACCCACCATTTGTGTGCGTGGCCAAAGAGCTTGGTGCTCCGGTACCGTTCTCTCAAGCGGTACCGGAGCGCCAAGTCTAGGTCCAAAAGGCTTCTTAACATCTTCTACCCCCAAGCCATAAGTCTCCTGAAAAGTTAAACAAATAGCTACCCAGACTATTTGCATTGTCCCCATCCCACCCCCAATTTTTAAGCTGCTGCTACTCTCTTATTATTATCCATGCGTATTCCCTTTACCTCTACCTACATGTACTACCTCAATTACCTCGACTAACCGGTGCCCCACTCATTGACTCTGTACCGGAACCCCCTGTATATAGCCTCACTACTGTTATTTTATTGTTGCTTCTTAATAACCTTTTTGGGATAGGGGGCAGCATTTTCACTTTCGGATGAATAGCGTGCCCAGAGTGAACTGCCTCCTACTCTGTCCCAGATACTAATATATGCATATTATTATTAGTATTGGATAGAAAAAACTCTGAAGTTTCTAAAACTGTTTGAATGATGTCTGTGAGTATAACAGAACTCATATGGCAGGCGAAAACCTGAGAAAGATCCAACCAGGAAGTAGGAAATCTGAGGTTTGTAGTTCTTCAAAGCTTGGCCTACTTGGAATACACAGTGTCTATGGAGTCAAATTGCACTTCCTATGGCTTCCACTAGATGTCAACCGTCTTTAGAAAGTTGTTTGAGGATTCTACTATAAAGGAGGCGCTCATGAGACCTGTTTGAGTCAGTGGTCTGGCAGAATGCCGTGGTCTCATGACGCGGGGTCACGAGAGAGTTAGCTCTCGTTCCAGTGCTTTTCTTCATAAATAGGAATTCTCCGGTTGGAACCGTAGTAATGTGTTTTGGAAAAATGGCTGTGTATCTTTTTGACTTGGTGATGATCTAACATAATCAATTGTTGTGCTTTTGCTGTAAAGCATTTTTGAAATCGGACACGATGGATAGATTAACAATAATTGAATTTGCTGTATTGAACTAGTTAATGTGTGAAAGTTACATATTTCAAAAAAATATTTTTGAATTTCGCGTGCTGCCTTTTCAGCAGAATGTTGTCGAGGGGTTCCGCTAGCGTTCCGCTAGCCCTAGAAAGGATCATTTTCTTTTTTTTCTTTTTTTTTCCTTTCTTTATTCCTTTTTGTTTTAGGAAATACTTTAACACTTTTTTCTTAAAACTGCATTAATGGCTTGTAAGTAAGCATTTCACTGTAAGATCTACACACCTGTTGTATTGGTGCATGTGACAAATACAATTTGATTTGATAGAAGATGTGACTTTATTCATGACAGACAAGGCAACCACCATCACCCTCACTGTTATCTGTTGGGCAGGCGAACAGTGAACGGAACACTTGTCTGAAACGTCATTACCAATTAATACTTATTACCTTGACTTTTACACATCTTGGACATTTACTTTTGCTTTGTGGACGTAGTGGGAATAGGGCTTTTTCCGGCACTCAATGTGGGCATGAGCCTTGGCTTCTACAAGAAGGATGCGACTAACTACACTACAACCATTTTACATGCGTGACTGCATGGCGGCGCACTCCTACGGGAGGATTCTGCTCTCCAACTGGCTGGATCCCCTAATGGATGGAGCTACATGTGTGCTGCATGGGAGAACTGTGCTACCAGCTGCTGTTTGTTTGTGTGTGTGTGAAAATGGAATCGAAGGAGATCTTGGGGATACGTCTTCCACACGACTGTGGGCCTGCTGTGTGCATGCAGAATAAAATAATGGGCAGAGGGTTCTTCTGTGACTTTTACAACTCTGTCCACCCTGAAGGACAGATACATTGACTTAATTTATAACACGTAAAGTTAGGCCTAAATGCATTTTCCTTTTCAATTTGCTGGTTAACATCTCTTTGAATGCATTTGATTTATCAAGCTAGAATGATGTTTTGATGAGACACTTTTTTGATGTTTGTAACTGCTTTTTTCAGTAATTTCGATTGTTTATGTACATTTCATTAGAAACATATTTATTCTATATTTGTGTGTAATAATATTATTATGTGTGTGGGGGGGGTGATTGTGAGCGCCACACATGGTGCATTGAAATAATTGTAAATCCTTTGTGAATGGCTATAGAGTTTGCGTTGCGAATCATTCGGATTAAATGTGTCTATACATTGGGTTTTAGTACCAACTATCAATTGTAACTGTGGATGCTACATCGGTCTATGGCTGACCTGATTTGAGCAGTGTGTAATTTTGTTGAATAATATGAAATATGCCTCCATCGGAGGCTATTGCTTGTGTTGGTATTTACATTTGGTGAAAATTATTTGTCTATTTTGGTTAATAGACTATGTCACTCTGGTTGCTTGAGCTACTGTATCTGTTGTATTGTGAACTTGTGCTTCATCAAGGTTTATTTGTGAGTAAATCTGGCGTTGATAATAGCCAGTGCTTACCCAGCCACCCATCTCACCGCACTTCACTGAAATGCATCAGTATAAAACAATATAAATTCCCCCAAAATGTAAATATGCAATATAGCTCAGTATTTCTATTACTCATTTTATACAGTCTTTTTTGCTAATATTTATCAAGGGTGTCTGACTGTATGCCTCGAAAGCCCTAATAATGATAGGTAGGTTGAGCTATGATAGTACTGCACACTATATGAGCCCATGAGGCCTGTTGTTCCCATGATACAAACAGGCATATGGACCTGATGAGTAATCAAGACAGGCATAAACATCCCATATATGTAATTCATGTCAATACTGTATGTAATTTCCAGGAGCAGAGTAACTGTCCAAGCCTTTGTTGAGCCACAATGTCCAGCATGACTCAAATGATATAGTGGCGTACTCCAAAATCTGCACACGGGTTTTATCCCATAAAGTCCATTAAGTCTGATTGTCCACAGAGGCTAAAGATTGTGTCTTTTTTATCTGTGGTTACAGTTACTGTATATCCGTAAACCCAGCTAAACCCTAGCTAAATCTAATGTTATGCAATACTGCACTTGCACTGAACTTGGGGAGGGAATTAAGGCGTGACCCTCATTCACCAAATAGGGTGATCAGAGGTTATGCCAATGAATATAGTCTGTAGAGCATCCCATAAATCTCCGGGTAAACACAATTTGCGACCAGCCACATCAACTTTTGCATAGCACATAATCTCGCCAATGCTTTTTACTTAATCTCTTCATGGTCCGGGAGACATCGGTGACATACATCAATCAACTCCCTGCTGGTGCAGTAGATCTGTCAGGGCCTAAAGTGACTATTCATCCATTACCACTGTGTTCTGGGATAACTAAGCGAGTTAGAGACACAGCATGCTGTGTATGCAGGATATCGAAACCCAAAACCCAACGTAAGCTTTCAAACATTAAAGCATTAAAAAGGCATAAAGTGTAGGGATCACGTATATGTGTGTGTTGGTGTTGGGTTATTTCAGTTCAGGAAATAAGCTGTATTTTGCCCCGTAAGCCTAAAATACCTATGTACAAAAGAACGGCTTACTAATATTTATTTGCGACCCCATCCCACGCCCCCTTTTTCCCTCCGAACAGCCTCAATTCGTCGGGGCAGGGTCTCTACAAGGTGTTGAAAACGTTCAACAGGGATGTTTTGGCCCATGTTGACTCCAATGCTTCGCACATTTGTGTCAAGTTGGCTGGATGTCCTTCGGGTGGTGGACCATTCCTGATACACACAAGAAACTGTTGAGCATGAAAACCCCAGCAGCATTGCAGTTCTTGACACAAGCCTGGCACCTACTACAATACCCTGTTCAAAGGCAGTTATACACTTTGTCTTTAGTCAATAAGTATTCAACACCTTTGTTATGGCAAGCCTAAATTAGTTCAGGAGTACAAATGTGCTTAACAAATCCCATAATAAGTTACAGATACCCTGTGTTCAATAATAGTGGTTAACATATTTTTTTTTATAACTATCCCACCTCTGTAGCCCACAGATGAAATTATCTGTAATGTCCCTCAATTGAGTAGTGAATTTCAAGCACAGATTCAACAACAAAGACCAGGGAGGTTTTCCGTGCCTTGCAAAGAAGGGCATTGGACGCTGAATATCCCTTTGAGCATTGTGAAGTTAATGATTAGGCTTTGGATGGTGTACTAATACACCCAGTCACTACAAAGATGCAGGCGTCCTTCCTAACTCAGTTGCCGGAGAGGAAGGAAACTGCTCAGGGATTTCACCAGTTAGAGTTTAATGGTTTGATATGAGAAAACCTAAGTAATACTTACAAAGATGTTACATTTTTGTCCTGAATACAAAGTGTTATGTTTAGGGCAAATCCAACAACTCTTCATATTTTCAAGCCTGGCTGCATCGTGTTATGAGTATGCTTGTCTTCTGCAAGGACTAGGGAGTTTTTAAAAGATAAACAAAACTGAATACAGCTATAAGAACAAGCAAAATCCTAGTGGAAAACCTGGTTCAGTCTGCTTTCCAACAGACACTGGGAGACAAATTCACCTTTCAGCAGGAAAGTTATCTAAAACACAAGGCCAAATCTACATTGAAGTTTCTTACCAAGGTGCCCTAGTTACAGTTTTGACGTAAATTATCTAAATGACTGTCTAGCAATGATCAATAATCAACTTGACAGAGATTGAATAATTTTTAAAAAGAATAATGGGCAAATGTTGTGCAATACAGGTGTACAACGCTCTTAGAGACTTACTCAGAAAGACTCACAGCTGTAATCGCTTTACAAAGTATTGACTTAGGGGTGTAAATACTTAGCTAAATTAGATATTTCATTTCCATTATTGGGTATTGTGTGTACATGGGTGAGAGATTTTTTATTTACCTAATCCATTTTGAATTCAGGCTGTAACACGTGGAATAAGTCAAGGGGTGTGAATTCTTTCTGAAGGCAATGTATGCATGATGCATGCATTAACAGGTACAGCATTATCTGTTTTATACTTATATTAAGAACATGAATCTTTAGTGTTGGTGAGTGAAACATCTGTTCATTTTTGTTAAGAAGCATTCTATGGGGTTTTAATATGGGCAGTGTGAACACTCTAGTCAGACATGGACAGGCTATGCTGTAACGGGATTATACAACTCGACAGTTTCCCCTCTCCCCCATTCAAGACTAACAGACCACATGATTTGACCAATTACGTATAGAGCTGGACTGTTGACGGATGACTGTATAAGTCATTGAGCCTAACATTTGACAATATTGAGTAAAGTCATCCATTTATCATTGGGGTTGGTCAATGTATTATTCCGGGGGCCCTTACTGTATAAGATTGAATGTTCTTGCAGTATGCATAATTAAAGATCTCCGGAGTATAGTGCACAATATCAGATTGATGCATTTTGACAGAGAAGTGCTAGTTATCCATCTGATTTGCTCCATGAGTCCTGAATATGATCAGCACGAAAGACTAACCACAAATATTTTTAAATAGATATTCAATCCTGTGGAAGAGACAGAGGAGGCTGAGTGGTTGGTTTGGGATAGGAGAAAACTAGGAATTATATATCACCTGAAGGAAATATAAGACACAAAACAGTACAGTACGTACTGTATATAGTATGGGTGTAGCAAAATTAGAAAAATTCATCGTGACTTTGCACTTTTAAAACATTCTGCAGTCTGCAAGGTCACACAGATATAGTGAAGAAAAATATAAATCCAACATGTAAAGTGTTGGTCCCATGATTCATGAGCTGAAATAAAAGAGCACAGAATGTTCTAAATGTACAAAAACGTATTTCTCTCAAATGTTGGGCACAAATTTGTTTAGATCCCTGTTAGTGAGCATTTCTCTTTTGCCAAGATCATCCATCCACCTGACAGGTGTGGCATTTCAATGAGCTGATTAAACAGCATGATCATTAGACAGGTGCACTTTGTGCTGAGGACAATAAAAGGCCACACTAAATGTGCATTTTTGTCACACAACACAATGCCACAGATGTCTTAAGTTTTGATGGAGCGTGCAATTGGCATGCTGACTGCAGGAATGTCCACCAGAGCTGTTGCCAGAGCATTGAATGTTAATTTCTCTAACATAAATTGCCTCCAACGTCCTTTTAGAGAATTTGGCTGTACTTTCAACCTGTCTAACAACCACAGACCAAGTGTAACCATACAAGCCCAGGACCTCCACACCCAGGCTTCTTCACCTGTGGGATTGTCTGAGACCAGCCAGCCGGACAGCTAATGAAACTGTTGGTTTGCACAACCAAATAATTTTTAAACAAACTGTCAGAAGTCATCTCAGGGAAGCTTATCTGCATGCTCGTCGTCCTCCCCAGGGTCTTGACCTGACTGTAGTTCGGCGTCGTAACTGACTTCAGTGGACAAATGCTAACCTTCGATGGCCACTGGCACACTGGAGAAGTGTTCTCTTCGCGGATGAATCCCAGGTCCAAGCAGATGGCAGACAGTGTGTACGGCGTTGTGTGGACAGGTGGTTTGCTAATGTCAACGTTGTGAACATAGTGCCCCTTGGTGGGGGTGGGGTTATGGTATAGGTAGGCATAAGCTGCGAACAACGAACACAATTGCATTTTATCGATGGCAGTTTGAATGCACGGAGATACCATGACGAGAACCTGAGACCCATTGTCGTGCCATTCATCCACCGCCATCACCTCATGTTTCAACTTGATAATGCATGAGGCAAATGGTGGGCACACCAGATATATTAAAACAATTATCCTACCTTTTTTAAGGTATCTGTGACCAACAGACACATATCTGTATTCCCAGTCATGTGAAATCCATAGATTAGAGCCTAATTAATTTATTTCTACTGACTGTTTTTCTAATGAACTTTAACTCAGTAAAATCTTAGAAATTGTTGGATGTTGTATTTATATTTTTGTTCAGTGACAAGTCAGTTAAAATTACACATAACCGAGACCCGTGACAATCATATCAGCTTCGACTCAGACCTGTGACATTATTTAGAATGCTGTATTCAAACCCGCTCGGGTCTCGGACATTCGGGTACAAGTGGATCCGTGAAGACCTTTAGGGGCGCCCCCTGACCAAATCTTGCTTATGGCCCCCAAAATGCTCTGATTGTGAGAATTCCACTTCAGTGGAAGTGAATGATAAAAAGGTAGGTATTAAAGGACATTTTGGCAGATTTGTGGCGGTGCTACACTGATTGGCTCAAATGCATTAACTTTTAACTAGGCACACCTGTTATTTGAAATGCATTCCAGCTGAATACCTCATGAAGCTAGTTGAGAGAATGCCAAGGGTGTGCAAAGCTGTCATCAAGGCAAAGGGTGGCTCCTTTAAAGAATCTCAAATATGTTTCGATTCGTTTAACACTTTTTTTTGGTTACAACATGATTTCATACCTGTTATGACATAGTTTTGATGTCTTCACTATTATTCTACATTGTAGTAAATAATTAAAAAAATAGAAAAACCCTTAAATGAGTAGGTGTGTCCAAACCTTTGACTGATACTGTGTATACAGTGAGGCAAAAAAGTATTTAGTCAGCCACCAATTGTGCAAGTTCTCCCACTTAAAAATATGAGAGAGGCCTGTAATTTTCATCATAGGTACACTTAAACTATGACAGACAAAATGAGAAGAAAAAAAATCCAGAATGTCACATTGTATGATTTTTTATGAATTTATTTGCAAATTATGGTGAAAAATAAGTATTTGGTCAATAACAAAAGTTTATCTCAATACTTTGTTACAGTATATGTTTTTTTAAATTCTCCTATCACCAGGCACAAGAAGGTACGGATGCCTTGAAACTGACGCGTTACCATTCAAAGTGCACGCACACTTTGACATTTTGACACTTTGACATTTCGGAGACTTTGGAGATGTTCTTTTTTTTGTAAGCGGTTGCTAACACCATTTCCATTTAAGTCTGACACTTTGAGATGTGTCACATTTGAATGTTTAAAGTGCATCAAACATGGCCTTCCTCTGGAATAACAATAACCCTCGGTCCCGAACAAGCATTAAGTTCCCTCACTCTCATTCCCTCCGTTCTTCAAAAGAAACTCCCAGGAATCTTGACAACTGCCCCAAACACACGTCATCACATCTCTGGAGCAGAGAGCACATATTTCTTTGCTTGGCTATGTGGCTTTCTTTCTCCTCCGCCTTTGAATAGTTTGCCAGGGCCTCTGAATGGAAAATGAACACTTCTAATTCTTCAGTGGTGATGTTGTAGGCTCTTCTTCTCATAGAGAATAAAGACGTCTGAAAAGCAGCAGCGTTGCACATCGACCTTGATTGAATGATCTTGTACTTGTTAAAATCCATAACTAGAGAAAGCTCTCAAAGGAGGGCAATCTAGAGTAAATGCTCACACTTAAATTGATGCTCCAGAACTTTTGTATCATTTCAGGCAGAAGTTTTGAAAGGGGTGCTCACGAGCCAAGACGGGTCCCCCATTTAATCAAAAGATAAACTGAATGGGATGTCACAATTCATATCTTCAATGGCCTGCGTCAAAATCGAATTAATTTAAGACCGAGTAACAAGATCTTTGATTGTCTTCCACTTTTGGCATTTCATGATTTCATTAGGGTTTGTTCAATGATAAAGGAGGAAAATCCTTCATACATTGATAATAGCCTTCTAACATTACATTTATAGATCAATCTTTATATTTTAATAACGCGATTTAGTCATGACACTAAATATGATGCTTGATAATTTAGCAGCTTTTTTGAGGTGGCTATCATGTCACACAAGGGTACAGTTTGACATACTGTTTCGGAATAATGCATCTTTACCACCCTGCAACATAAGCTGTTCAGCTGTTTAGACCAAAACCTGTCTCTTCCACCATTTCACTGGGGTAAACCACCATATTAGCCCCATATTCTCTAATCCTGGACTCGCACTCCACTCTTTCACTGCCCTCAGTGGGTTTTCCATCCCATGCAATCCTACTCTGGCTCACATAAGCCTCCGCAAACACTGAAGCGACTCGAAGCGGCCATCGTCAGGAGAATACCAACGCTGCTTAGAAGTGGAATTTGCGTGATCCTTTTTCCCAACATTGTTCCGGGGGTCAATTTGTGTCTGAACACACACTGTGTGACAGTAAATAATCAAACCGTGCTGCTCTTGGCATCCCAGAGTAGCGCTGCCCGGCGCCTCGCTTCCAGAATAAACAGCTGCTTTCTGCTGATTGTGCCTTGTCAAAGGGACTCAAAGCTTCATATATTGTCTATGGTGTGTCCAAACTGACAATATCCCCAGTTGACTTACTGTGCATTGTTTTTTTTGCTTCTCTGGAGCAGAGAAGAGCATATTTTCAATCAATTCATAATGTGAGAATTGAGTGAACATCCCCAAATGAGTGATGGGTGAACGGTGTTTATTGATGGTATCTGAAATTGTCGTTCAATAGTGAACTCAAAATGTTGTCACTCGAAAGGGGAGTTGAAATGCATATGCGCTCATGCAGTTATGACATAATGGTATTATTGCAAATGTAATAAGATTAAATAAAAATTGTTATGCCAACAATGAAGTTGCATACACCACATTCTAGCAAACATTCCATTGGACTGTTTTGGAGATGGAAACATTTTCATCAGGCTTGTGTTCATAACGACTATGGTTACAATAGTATTTTTTCAAAAAGAAAAGATGACATTCGTCAGCATCGTTTGAGATATTTACCAAGGGGTCCCCGAAATGTTCTTATATTTTTTCTTCCTTTCCACCTGCCAAACCGCCTGACTATCAAAGGCAAAACATGAATAGAAATCTCTTCTTCAGATTGCTGTCTGAACAGATTCACTTGTCAGAAGACCTATGAATCAGATGACTCTTCGTTTTCATGAATCGCACTTGGAAAGTGAGCTGAGAAGAGTAATGTTATGCTAATAGAGTCCCCTGAGACACGGATCATGAGGGTCCCACAATCAATGTAAAGAACAATACAGGAGTGACTCATCACTAAACCCCACTCTTCCACCATTTTTTAAAGATGGGCTAAATATAATTGGCTGTCTATTCAAATCTGTTTCGGTGAAGCGCCGTGACACGTTTTGACAAAACTGTATTTCTAATCAATCAGATCTGTCAAGTAAACATGTCAAGCAATGTTTCTTTAAAAAAATTATCCGACACTGAGCAAATTGCAGGTCTGCTGAGCTCAAACCTAAACATTGTGAAAATTCTGTCCAACTTCCAGCGAGGATGTACCCGCTTTAAGTTACAGTTTCAGACAGTGGTCAAGTAGGCTACTGTGGATATTTGATCCTAACGTAGACCTACCACTCACTGCCAAATAATGGTGAAAATGCATCCCATAACATTTGAACATGGAAATAGAAGCCATGTGTGGTGTTCAATGTAGACTTTTGAAAAACAAAACTTGCAGAGCGTGACATTAACCTGTTTATCCACTTGTACTTCAGACAAGGTGACTGACAATGTTGTTGTTTGATGCAAGAATCCACTTTACAAAATAAATTGCATTGTTATTCCCATGCCATTATTACAGAGAATCAGACAAATATGCTACCCTCTGCCTATTGGCTACTTAGCTTATTCAAGTCTGTCGCAAAACTCTTTACCCGACTTGCTTTTCAAAGACGTCTAGAAATATACAAATGTTGTGCTCTTGTCAGAAACAATCACTCCCCCATTGCTGACTACAAATTATCTATAACTGGGCTAACAACTCACTAACTAGCCAAGGATATTAACAAATGTGTTCACGTGGCTACAAGCAGCTCTCGCTTTGATCTCTAAACAAGCTCATCTACTCACAACTGCTCATGCTGTAAACACAGTCCAGTTCAAAGTGAATGGCACAGATCCATACATGGCAATGGTCTATTTGCATATAGGCCTACTGCAGCTCTGATTGGTTATGCCGCATCGGTTTGTGTAGAATACGGGCTGAAAGCCAATTTATACTCGACCTGAAAATGTAGTCAGAGGCTCCATATGGGTGTGATGCAATTGCAGAGCCTCCAGAGGCAGGCATAGGCCAAATTGAGCTCCGTACAGCATCGCAGTGCGCCTCCCATATATTGTAACAATGCGGAGTGATCCTTATAGCTCCGCATTTACATGATTGTTTGATGGTAGGTAAGGACAGGAGGTCCTCTATAAACTCAAACTCACTTCCTTGACAATTTCCTTCACAACAGCTCTACTCAACAGCTCTGCGCTACTCCGCGAAGTGCAAGAAGCATGAATGCAGAGGCCGTATCTCTGTAAATGCTGCATGGCCAATACAAAATCCTGATTGACCATGCAGCGCCTTTAAGTGGTGCATAGTTCCTTTTGTTTCCATATGTTGCATTGAAAGTGGCTTACATTGTGTTGATTCGATCACAATACCCACAGTAAAGGGAAACGTTGATAGTGTTAACTAAGGGGAGAAACTCTAGAAAGTGAGGTTCTTTGCGTGTGCTGACATTAGTTCTGCGCTGCAGTCCCGGGGGACTGCTCAGGTGCACAGCTTAGAGGGAACATTGGTGTCAAGGCCCCGCGACTCAGGATGGTTATGCACGGCACCCAACTCAACTGTACAACTTGATGTACATTCATATCATAGCCCAAGAGCATCTCATTAAGCAATGATGGACATTAACATGGAGTTGGTCCCCCCTTTGCTGCTATAATAGCCTCCACTCTTCTGGGAAGGCTTCACACTAGATGTTGGGACATTGCCGGCTGGGACATGCTTCCATTCAGCCACAAGAGCATTAGTGAGGTCGGGCATTGATGTTGGGAGATTAGGCATGGGCCGCAGTCGGCATTCAAATTCATCCTAAAGGTGTTCGATGGGGCTGAGGTCAGGGCTCTGTGTAGGCCAGTCAAATACTTCCACACCGATCTTGAGAAACCGCTTCTGTATGGACCTCGCTACTCGATTCAGCAATCGGCAGTCACAATGTGTGAGCTTGTGTGGCCTACCACTTCGCAGCTGAACCGTTGTTGCTCCTAGACATTTCCACTTCACAGTAACAGCACTTACAGTTGACCGGATCAGCTCCAGCAAAGCAGAAATTTGACGAACTCACTTGTTGAAAAGGTGGCACTGTGGTCTTCAGTATGGGCCATTCTACTGCCAATGTTTGTCTATGGAGATTGCATGGTGGTGTTCTCAACTTTATACACCTGTCAGCATCGGATGTGGCTGAAATAGCCAAATCCACAAATTTGAAGGGGTGTTCACATACCTTTGGCCATATAGTGTATTTGATAATATACAGATTATTCATTTCTCAGTGTATAAGACAATGGTTCATCTCCACACAACACTGCCCATTTAACACATCAGCCTTGGTTTCCTTGGCATTCTAGGGCATTATTTGAGTCAGACACCCATCCATGCACCTCACACAGTCCAGTAGGGGTCAGAGACAACTGGGTCCAGTAGGGAATCCACCCAGGGAATCCCTGGTCACTAGCTATCAAATCAAATTGTATTGGTCACATACACATGGTTAGCAGATGTTAATGTGAATGCAGCTAAATGCTTGTGCTTCTAGTTCCGATAGTGCAGTAATATCTAACAAGTAATCTAACAATTCCCCAACAACTGCCTAATACACACAATGAGAATGAGTGAATGAGAATATGTACATATACACTACCGTTCAAAAGTTTGGGGTCACTTAGAAATGACCTCTTTTTCTGTGAAAACAGACATGAAATTACTTGCAAAATGTGTAGGAAATATAGTCAACATATTGACAAGGTTATAAATAAGGATTTTTTTAATTGGGTCCTTCAAACTTTGCTTTCGTCAAAGAATCCTCCACTTGCAGCAATTACAGCCTTGCAGACCTTTGGCATTCCAGTTGTTCATTTGTTGAGGTAATCTGAAGAGATTTCACCCCATGCTTCCTGAAGCACGTCCTACAAGTAGGATTGACTTGATGGTCACTTCTTATGTCCATACGGTCAAGCTGCTCCCACAACAGTGCAATAGGGTTGAGATCTGGTGACTGTGCTGGCAACTCCATTATAGACAGAATACCAGCTGACTGCTTCTTCCATAAATAGTCATTGCATAGTTTGGAGCTGTGCTTTGGGTCATTTTAATTGGCTCAAATTAAGCGCTGTCCACATGGTATGGCATGGCGTTGCAAAATGGACTGATAGCCTTCCTTCTTCAAGATCCTTTTTAACCTGTACAAATCTCCCGCTTTGACACCACCAAAGCATCCCAGACCATCACATTGCCTCCACCATGCTTGACAGATGGCGTCAAGCACTCCTCCAGCATCATTTCATTTTTTTCTGTGTCTCACGAATGTTCTTCTTTGTGATCCGAACACCTCAAACTTAGATTAGTCTGTCCATAACATTTTTTTCCAATCTTCCTCTGTCCAGTATCTGTGTTCTTTTGCCCATCTTAATCTTTTCTTTTTATTGGCCAGTCTAAGATATGGCTTTTTCTTTGCAACTCTGCCTAGAAGGCCAGCATCCCAGAGTCACCTCTTCATTGTTGAAGTTGAGACTGGTGGTTTTGTGGGGACTATTTAATAAAGCTACCAGTTGAGGACTTGTGACTTGTGAGGCAAAAACAAGGACATTTCAAAGTGACCCCAAACTTTTGAACAGTAGTGTATTTGGTTTTGTCAAGTACTGGAAGCACATTTTAATCTGGAATTGAGGTCAGTTTGAAACACCACTTTTGCACAGTATTACCCTATATCACTTGACCTTTTAAAGGATATGGTTTTTGCTGAAGCCAATTGGGAGAACATCACACTTTGCATATGTTGACGAAGTAATGGTCCAGTTTGTTGATTAGTTCCCTATGCACCTGTCATTAATCAGAATGATTTTCTAGTTATTACATGAATATCAGAGGACCATAAAATGCATCTGTTGTTTTGCATACTCTCCTCACTTCTAGAGTACCATGGATTGTATATTGATGGCACTTGTATTGATAAATGAATTCAACATTTGTTAATGAATGTATTCTCGTCCCATGACTTGTCATTGTGAGGGTGCAGTATGAAATGATTTCCCTTGGGAGCTCTCCTCATCAACACACTCTACTAAATACCAAAGTCCTCCGTTGAGATTCGGGATGGGTGTTAAAACAACTATAAATGTATTCTTTTTATGAAAATCAATGTTTATTTAGCAGCTTCATGAGTTCACAGAAGCCTATTGTGATCATAGGCCCTAGTTCTTTGAATCTAAAAATGTCTTATTGAGCAATGGTCTTTGTTCATATGATTATACCATGCAGTATGGTACAGAACACTTTTCTGTTCATTCAGAAAAACGTTAGTTATTTTTCATGGTCAGTGTGCTTAGTTGATTCTATTGTTTTCTATTGTGATGTTCTGAACATACTAGAACATGGAACATACTGAAGAATAGTGTAGAAAAGGCACCATTGACATTCGAAGGAGCATTTGAGAGGACTCTGACATAGTCAGACTCCTTTCGGCCCCTATACCTTCCCAGCATGAATCAAATCACTGCTACGGAAATCAATAATCCAGACATAAAAAAGGCAGCTAGTGCAAAGAATTGGAACGTCATAGGGTTCAACAATCTTTTTTCATTTCAAATACCTTTTGATTCTATGATGTCCCTGTTCATTCTGCTGTGGCATTCTGTGGTGCGCTGTGTGTGTTTGATGGTGCCACATGTCAGCTATGTAAAGACATGGGTATAGTGTTGTTGTGTCTGTTTTTGCTCCGGACGGGCATTTTTCATGCTTCTTAGGCTCCTGGCAAGTGGAAGTAGCTTTGTGAAACTCAACTACTGAATTCGTAACATCAGCTGCAGTGGGGAGAAATAGCTGAAGATGTTGTGACAGAACTCTGGCTATGATGTAATTCATTGGTTTACTTGGATCCCCATTAGGTAATTTTGCTTTTTGCTTGAGTATTTGAAGATGGAAGAGAGTACCATGTGATCATGGCTCTGTATGATACTGTGCATTGCCAAGAATTCGTTTTGGACTTGGGGACTAAGAAGAGACGCCTGGTGGCATGTCTTGTGGAGTATGTATTGGTGTCTGAACCGAATGTTATTTGATTATGCAGACAATCTGGAATTTCCATTACGTTAATATTTCTCATAAAAATGATAAGAGAAGCAGTTGATCTCTCGTCAACCCTCAACCAGTTCTGTATGTGCAGTTAAGGGCAAGGGGTGCTGATCTGTTTTGAGCCAGCTTTCAACTTTGCTATGTCTTTCTTTGCTGCACTTGACCATATTACCGGACAGAAATCAAGATGAGACCGAGACCAGAGCCTGAACAACTAGTGCAGTTGTTTTTTTTGTGTGTCAAAAACACAGAACATCATTTGGGTGACTGACACTACCAGTTGTAGGTTAACTAAAAGGAGTCTATCTTAGGAGTTACATTTGTATTAGTGTCTAGATGCGTGTATTTTTAGTGCAGAGAGAAAAGAGAAGAGACAACTAGACATGCATGACAATTGATATGTACATGGTAATATTCTCATCCATATTTTCACATACTGTAATTATCTTGACTATTTAAATAGAGGGCAAATGGTTCCTCTTGTGACTTAGAAATCCATTATTGCCTGGCTAATTGGCTAGGCAGGCTTTTCCCCCTCATTCATTCCCTCACTCACAGATTGAAATCCAACAGTGATTCTAATTTAGACTAGAACATTGCACAGTAAAATTAATTTCCAATCCCAAACGAGAGAAAAGTTTGTTTGAACAATGGCCCTCACGCTATGTGTCTGACATGTGACTTGCAGATGAGCTTTACATTTTTTTGCACATATGTGATGTTTGAAATTCTGCAGGTTATCCCCCCAATTTTGTTCCAAATTCATAAAGTACAGACAGTCGTTTTATTATCAACATACATTGTACTAAATATGAGAGTAGTGTTCAGTAGAGGAACTGGATGGGAGTAATGTTCATACCTCAACAATGTCACAGTTTCTGTTTTCTGATTTCCCCATTATCTTGTTTTACCCTTAATTAATAACTACCAGCCTTGGCTACTGTGCAAACTTAGAACTGCCGAGCAGCAAACTGTATGGTGTACTGAGGGTGAGTATGCATCAGGCTTCCACTCCTGTCTGGTTTTTGAAATTGCTGACAAAGTGGCCCAACATTTGAAAACCGGCTTAGCCATCCATTCTCTGCAATACATAACATTGACCTTTTGAATCTAGGCCACCACAGAATTTTACTAACCATGCTCCACTTCAGTTTAGTGTTTTCAAATTTGCCTTTCAACTGGCCAGGCAATGTGGAGTGGTGCTTCAAAATGCCTTATGATCTGAATTTCTGCTATGAGAGTGGCTGATAGTTAAGGATTTAGAGGAAGATATACTAGCCAGACAAATTCACCATTTGATATGTACACATGTAATGCAATTGCATCTTACATTTCTTATCCTATCACCTGATGACTAATGGGTCAAAGTCAGAGATTAAAATGACATGTTTATCTATGCTTTAAATATGGGTAGTGGTGATGTTACCTCACAGATGGCTGAAGACCTTGATGGCTGAAGACCTTAAGTGCTGTTAACCCACACCGAAGACTAATAAACTCAGCAAAAAAAGAAACATCCCCTTTTCAGGACCCTGTCTTTCAAAGATCATTCATAAAATCAAAATAACTTCACAGATCTTCAATGTAAAGGGTTTAAACACTGTTTCCCATGCTTGTTCAATAAACCATCATTTTTTAAATAAACGTGCACCTGTGGAATGGTTGTTAACACACTAACAGCTTACAGACGGTAGGCAATTAAGGTCACAGTTATGAAAACTTAGGACACTAAAGAGGCCTTTCTACTGACTCAGAAAAACACCAAAAGAAAGATGCCCAGGGTCCCTTCTCAACTGTGTGAATGTGCTTTAGGCATGCTGCAAAGAGGTATGAGGACTGCAGATGTGGCCAGGGCAATAAATTGCAATGTCCGTACTGTGAGATGCCTGTGTGTGATTTCCTCCAAGACAGGAATGTCAGTGTTCTGTCATGGCCAGCGAAGAGCCCGGATCTCAATCCCATTCAGCACGTCTGTTGGATCGGAGGGTGAGGGCTAGGGCCATTCCCCCCAGAAATATCTGGGAACTTGCAGGTGCCTTGGAGGAAGAGTGGGGTAACATCTCACAGCAAGAACGGGAAAATCTGGTGTCCATGAGGAAGAGATGCGCTGCAGTACTTAATGCAACTTGTGGCCACACCAGATACTGACTGTTACTTTTGATTTTGACCCCCCTTTTGTTCAGGGACACATTATTCCATTTCTGGTAGTCACATGTCTGTGGAACTTGTTCAGTTTATGTCTCAGTTCTTGAATCGTGTTATGTTCTTACAAATATTTACAAATGTTAAGTTTGTTGAAAATAAACGCAGTTGACAGTGAGAGGACGTTTCTTTTTTTGCTGCGTTTATATTGACACATGTTTCAAATACATACTGTATATGTAATATAGTGTACGTACTAATATTTGAAATAAATATATCTAAATAGAAATAGAAATAATCTAGCTAGCTAGCCATTGCTTGGTAAGCAACATTTTACATTAACTAGCTAGCTTTGGCAATTAGATTATATCTAGCACATACCTGTAATGTAGCTACACAACATACTAACTATCCGAAGAATTCTTACCTTGGTCAGTCACACTGCATGTTGTGTGGACAAGCTAAGGGAGCTGGCTAGCTACAGTAAGTAGCTGTGTTAGGTAGCTCAGTGAAAACGCTTTCTTTCAGGCAGTTTGACCCGCTAGCTTAAAACGTCTATTTTAAATCATTGTTATGAATATATCATGAAATAAAATACTATTATCAGTAAGATTGATTTTGGGTGCTAACAGGTGAAATGTCTAAATTGCAACTGCTCTGGATCATTTCAAATTGTGATTGACAGCTCGGGAGCAATATGTTCTAGGTTAATGTGTCTCCTTTTGAAATGAACATAGCTAATCTTACATTGTTTCATAATTGGCAAGTAGCCTCAATAGCTGAATAGTTACATTTTTTTAAACTTTTGCATGCAATCCCCATTTTGGAAACCTAAAGCCAAGGAACCAGATGTCAATAGACTCAACATTACAATTCAGCATGATACATGTGGTGCAAAAACATATTTAATTGACATAGATTTTAAAATATATTTACATACATATTCTATGATATCAAGTTATATATTTCATGAATATGTTTTGAACATACATGTAAGTACTGTATATTTGATGATATATGAGTTTTCCGCTCAGACCTGAAACTCTATCCCAATACCCAAGTCTCAGCAAGTCAACTCTGTACATTTCTGAAAATGTCAACAATGTAAACATGGGAGATTTCTATGTCCAAAGTTATGGTGAAAATATGTTGTTTGTATTGTATTGTTTTGGACTGTTTTGTGTCTTTTTTTAACCTAGGGCCCACTGTAACTGAAGGCTATGATTGGTGAACTTTTTTCCGGTTCGCCGCTTTGTTACTCTGCATGAGAGCTCATAATTCAATTCATTCACTCGTTCATACTGTTGATACTGTGGATGCACTTATCGCTGTCGTCAGCAGCTCTCTTCATTATAGCCCCAGGTAAGTTGGCATCTTACCGATTCAACATTTTTTAAATTACCTTCCCTTAGGAACCTGGGAGGGATAAAAACAAAGGAAAGCCCCCCGCGAAACCTCCCTGCTCTTTGGTGATCAATCTTAGCTGTCTGAAGAGGCAATGCAGTCATTCTTTAATGTGAATCCACTCCAGAGCTATACATCTTCTCAGGCCTGATAAATGCTGAGGGTTAGATTTGATGCTTTTGATTAACGCCCGGGCATTGACAGCTAGTATCGCGCAGTAAGTAAATGTGGCAAATTAACTGCCAGAAAAATGAAAATAGAGAGTAAAGAAGTGATCTACACATTCCAGGAGCTAACTTTATTGATGTGATGTACAGTGCCTTCAGAAAGTTTTCACACCCCTTGACTTATTCCACATTTTGTTGTGTTACAGCCTGACTTCAAAATCGCTGCCAACCTGGCAGCGATTACAGCTGTGAGTCTTTCTGGGTAAGTCTCTAAAAGCTTTTCACACCTGGATTATACAATATTTGCACGTACATTTTTGTTTTATTCTTCAAGCTCTGTCGGGTTGGTTGATGATCATAGATAAACAGCCATTTTCATGTCTTGCCATAGATTTTCAAGCTGATTTAAGATAATTGTATGTGTGGGGTACAGAGATCAGGTAGGCATTTAAAAAATCATGTTAAATGCTATCATTGCACACATAGTGAGTCCATGCAACTTATTATGTGACTTGTGAAGCATATCTTTACTCCTGAACTCATTTAGGCTTGCCATCACAAAGGTGTTGAATACTTATTGACTCCAAACACTTTTCATTTTTAAATAATATGTACACATTTCTAAAAACATAATTACAATTTGACATTACGGGTTATTGTGTATAGGCAAGTGACACACAATCTCAATGTAATCCATTTCAATTTAGGCTGTAAAACAACAGAATGTGGAATAAATCAAGGGTTGTGAATGCTTCTAAAGGCACTGTCTTTGCAACTGTTGATAAAATGATTGGTACCATTCCACTGTTGAGAAACCAAAGTCAAATAAGGCATACACTAATTCGTGGTGCATCTAGATGATCAATTACTTCTCTTTCCCTAATCAATTTAATTTATTTTAATTGCTTTGCACTTATTGCACCAAAATATATTAATGTCATCAGAAAATATGATGTCATGTTCATATTTGTTATTGTGGGGAAAATGAAACGCTATTGTGATACTTCACAAAGGCAGCTGCATGTAACATGTACCAGTCAAGAGAAGTTGGTGTTTTGATCAATGTGCTTCAATAAATGACCCTGTGAGCGTGTCCTCATAATCACAGTGGTTACAATTGCAAACATCAACATTTGTGCTGATCATCTTCTGATAGGGTTGAAAACAAATGACGTAAATCAAAATTATTTTTTGCAATGCTATTAATAGCGCCATTCAACATACAGTCCCGAAATAAAAAAGTAATAATAAAAATGGAAGTGTTCCTTTCAAGACTCCAGGGCCCTATTCCAGAAGGCGGGCATGTGAGCCTTTTTATAGCGGCCCAAAATGAAGGCAGCATTTTAGAGAACAGAAGGGCCCGAAACTCAGTGTATCTGTCGATATGTCATAGCCGTCACGGGAGGTGAATCATAGCCAAGCGTCCACAGGCTAACGGTAGAGGCCCTGTCATGGGCTGAAACGATGTAAAGTAGGCTGTTGACAGTTTTTTGGGGAGTGACACAAAATCTAAACATTTTACTGCCAGCACCCTCAGCAAAAGCTGCATGTTGTTGTTGTGTGTGTGTGTGTGTTATTAGCCAATAGTGAGGTATACTCACTATAAGTGACCTTAAATATCATTGTATGTGTGGGGTACAGAGATCAGGTAGGCATTCAAAAATCATGTTAAACACTATCATTGCGCACATGTGACTTGTTAAGCAACAATGTGCTCCTCAACTTAAGAGTTGAATACTTATTTGACTCGAGACATTTCAGCTTTTCATTTTGAATGAATTTGTACACATTTCTAAAAAACACAATGCCAATTTGACATTCTCGGTTACTGTGTGTAAGCCAGTGACTCAAAATCTAGATGTAATCCATTTTTTTAATTCAGGCTGCAGCACAACAGCATGTGAAAAAAGTCAAGGGTTGTGAATACTTCCTGTATTTGCCACTGTTGAAGGAAAATGGATGGCGCCACTCCACTGTTGAGAAAACAAAGTCATGTAAGTAAGGCATACACTCTTAATTGTGGTGCATCTAGATGATCAATTACTCGAAGCAATCCAGCTAATCCATCAATCAAATAACCAGTTAACCAAAATAGTGTTTTTTCCAGAAATTGGTAACGATTATTGAGCTGGAATTACTGTTTGTTATTCGAGAGGTGCGCTGCAATTGAATCAAATGAATGTGCAGTTGCTGAAACAGTTTCGTCCCAACCCACATATCCTATTTATGAATTCACCACCGCGTCTCTTCGTTATCTCTTTAAACATGACATCCACATGACATTGACATTCGATGATTAATATCAGTATTTACATGAAGTACATTGTCAACATTGTCTTGAGAAATGGAGAACTATCTTTTAATATAAATCCATTCGATTGAATGTTAGTATTCTGGTCCCAAAAGGATAACTCAAGGACAACAGTGATACGAGTCCTATATCTTTTTTTACTTCTTCTATGAGCATCACAAATCTTGGCTCAGACTGTCTAGGTGCTAAAGCTGTCAATGCAAACAGTAATGTGTAACATAGAAACACAGCACATACTGTATAATGTTCTGAGATAATCCCACATACCATTAAGCACAAGCCTTGAGCACATCATCTGATCTCATTAAGCATAGGCATTGGGCTCAATACTTTGTAGCATCACATCCCAATGACATCAGATCTTTACTCCTTGATTGGGTATGATAGAGTGTGCATAGCACAGGAGGTTGGTGGCACCTTCATTGGGGGAGGACGGGCTCATGGTAATGTCTGGAGCAGAATAGGTGGAATGGTATATAACACAGAGTTTCTATTTGTTTAATGTCATTCCATTTGCACCATTCCAGCCATTATTATGAGCCGTCCTCCCCTCAGCAGCCTCCACTGGCATAGTCATTATTTAGTAGGTGATCATTAGCATGAGCTTTCCAGGTGAAGTTTATACAGTAGGCACCTAATTCTACAAACTGTAAGCACACTCAGTTCATGTTGACCAAGCAGCCGTATGTGCTCCCATTTCCAATCTGTAGTGCCTTGTGTGTATAATTGTTAATATTTTTGGTCTGGTAACAGGCAGGTTGGCATAGATGCATCTGCTGTAGAGTAGATACAAAGGCCTACACACACACACACACACACACACACACACACACACACACACACACACACACACACACACACACTGATTTGAATAATACTGCTACTGTTTCTTTTAAAATGATTGCATGTACACATATCTATCCCTCGCTCTCTCTCACTCTCTATCTTACTCTTTCTCTCCTTTCTCTCTCCCTCTCTCTCTTACGTGCACATACACACACACAAACACACACCACTTGTATCTCCTCCATCAGAGGAAACCGATAATCATGTCAGGTAATTCAAAAAAATGGCTATTTTGATGTCATGATTCTTCTCAGGGGAGCCAGCCAAAGTGCCTTCCATTGGGAATACACCACTGGCACCGCGCCACGCTATCACGACAACGACTTCTTTAACTGTATTTCCAACTGAGCGCCAGCGATTGTGAGATGTGTCCTTCACAACGGGCAACTTACTGTTAACGTATTGTTCATGTGATTAGCCAGCCAGAAACGTTCAGATAATTTAATGCATTAATGCTAATTTGGATGCCGCCTATATGACACATCAGCTTACCGTTGTGTTTGGTCACTAAGGAGGGTATAGGAGTTTACTTATGGATACGTAATACAATGTAGACTAAAGGGAAGATCTGTTTGTACATGCCAGCCCCCTCCATGAGCTAGATTTAATTATATGTATACATTGCTTGCTCAATGGCTCTCAAGGTCTAATTGGACTTTATCCCTGGCAGAGCTAACATGCATGGGGTTGCAAAGACTTATTCAAACTTAATTTGCCAATCGCCTGTCTTTGTTAGCCAATGGACAGATAAACCACAAACTTGACTGTTTGAATAGGCACCAGGCAAAAAGTTGATGAATTCAAACAGTTCAGATTCGAATTGCTTATTTCCACGAAGGACTTACCCTAGTGTTTTACCAAAAGGGCTCAGACTTTTGTGTTGCCACCTCCACAGCCTGGCCCCAGTGTCTCACTGTGCCATGGCCTCCGTGGACCTGCTCTAACTTGTGGCCAAGTCCAGGCCATTGGTACTTTTCAGCTTTCATTTATATAGCAATGGTTAATGGGTTAACACCATCTAGGGTTAACACCTTCTCACAAAGCAACTGTCTTGTTGATGCAGATGTTGTTGATTCTGCTCTACACAAGTCCTCAGTGTCAAGTCTTCAGTGTCAAGACCTCAGTGTCAAGTCCTCAGTGTCAAGTCCTCAGTGTCAAGTCCTTAGTGTCAAGCCCTCAGTGTCAAGTCCTCAGTGTCAACCCTAACTAACTGGAAACACAGTCCCCCCCCCCAAAAAACAAACAAACAATAGAGCTAACATGAATATGATCACTTGTAAACCACTGGTGCTGTAATGGAAAAACCCAGTTTACCAGACCCAGATTTAGCCTAGTCTTGGACTAAAATGTACTTTTCAGGGATAATCTCCATTAAACATGCTTCTTAGTCCAGGATTAGGCGTTAATCTTTTTTATTTCAGGAAATGTGTTGGTTGTTATAATTGTTGAATTCATTTAGAAAATACATGCAATTTAGAATTTTGTGCACAGATTTCCTGTATGTACAGTACATTTCCATGTCTTTAAACACTTACCCAAACCATATGGTTTAGGCATGCCTGAGATTTAAGTTAGGTTGCAGGCAGTTAGCCCTACCAAAGAGAGTTTTAGCTACCCTCAACTACAACTAGGTTATACTGTATGTCTCATAGGCTATGTTCTATGTCACTAACTCTCTCTCACACACACACACCCTCGGGCCATCCTACGACTCCACCCACACACTGACCTTACATACATGCCACATGAACAGCACCTGTTGCCATGTGGTCAGAGTATTTTTTCACTGGCAGCCCATTTCAGATATTTTGCACAATTATGGGCAACAGATCTGATCTGATTGGTCAAATTATTGACAATAAATATCATATCAAAATTGCTCTGTCTGTGTAAATGAGGCCGTTTTGTCTGGCAGTGTACAGTACACCCTCAAAAAAGCATGTTTCATCGCATTGTACTGCCCTCTATAGGCCTCCCTCACTCCTTCGAGCCCCCCCCCCCCCCCCCCCCCACCACCACAACAAATCCCATCTAAATATTGACAACATGCATGTTTTGCTCGTTATATACGTTGGGGATATTCATACATATTTCAGGATTCTTTCAGCCTCCAACGAATGGAAATTAATATTGACTTTACATATTGTGTATGCTGCGCCAGCCTTGATACACGTTCCACCAGTTGAAACATTGTCAGTACAAAAAACGCATAACTGATTGCACAGAGACATAAGGAGGACATCATATTATTTCGTCAGACAATGTTGAATTAAAGTCAACTATCTAAGATGCGCATACATATTCAGTCAAATTGTGCGGTCAACGCTGAGAATTTTGGGGGGGATCTTGGGTAGATCTATTCACAACGCAATACAAGCCGTACCACTCACAAGATACAAAGGGATTCGTGCCTTTCCACGGATTCACCGGCGCTTGTGCTACAGAGGGGAGATCTCGGTTGAAATGGATGTATCTGATGTTTTGCAGTTCGGTTTATTACCATTTTTCCCATATGTAAGTATTACTTTTCCTTGATTTCAATCCACAATGAGAGACCAAGATTCGCTGTGAGAAATACAAGAACCCGTTTTTTTTTGGTCGCGCTGATTGTCACGTTGCAGGCGTGAATGAGACAGTTTGTGCAATTCATGGCTGGTATGTGGAGCTAAAGACCGCCGTGGCTCTACTTTGAGGATTTTACAACGGGGAAAAGGAAGGAAAATCACAGATTCCACATTACCATGGGACAGGATGGTAAACAGCGGAAGGTAGTTGGAATGCTTTCGCATTGACAAGGTTCAACATGGTAAGGACAGCGGATTTTCTGTCTGAGATGCATGGCTCTATTGCTCATTTCAGGGGAAGCTATTGCTTGAGTAGGGGAGCTGTCCATGGTCCTGAAAATTATTTTCCCCCATACAGCTCTTTATCCACATACAGCAGTATTCAATTTGGTTGAATCTAAATTCAAAACGATTAAAAGGGTGGATTTGATTAAAGTGGCAATAATATGCATCCGAGTTTACTGGTCGATATAATAAATTGACATAAATTGCATAACTTTTTTGGGGGCTACTCAGTGTCCTTCAATGTGATGAATGAATGCGCAATTCATGAAATCATTGCAATGCCTCATATTCGTTCAGTGTAGGCCTATTTTGATCAAATTAATTATTGGTAAATGGCCTACATAGGCTACAGACTAACTAAATATGCAATGCAATACACTCTTCATCGGTATAAATCAAATGTCCTTTCGTTAAAAAAAGCATAGCCTATTAGCTTACCATAAACTCTATGATCATATTAGGATGACTACACCCACAACATCCGACCTCTAGGCCGATAGCGTTTTCTATTTTGTGGATTTTGTCATAGATATAACTTGTGTGTGTGTTTGTGTGTGTGTATGTGTGATTGTGTGAGTGGTGCGCGCGCGTTTGTGAGTGTGGGGGGGGGGGGGGGGGGGGGGCGAGTGAAAGGGAGGGAGAGATTATTTGAAGAAGAATGAAGAAATTCTTCAACTTCAACATATACCGGATGCGATATAAAACGTTTATTATAGTATGATTTATTCCACATCAAGAAGGAAATTGTGCATGACATTCAGCAATGCTTGCAAATCCGTTTTTGCTTTTAATCAACTTGGGTCTCTTTTTTTCGCCCGAGGGATGAAGGGCTGTGACTGTCCCTATGTAACAATCAGTATTTCTAACGCATGCATGATTGAGGATGAACACCTCCCATAATGACCACGACTAGCATATTTATCATTTATTAACAAATATCTCCTGATATCTGATGATAATGATTGATGCCCGGCGTTTTTTATACTATTTGCAAGTCGTCGGATATGCGGGGTGAGTAGAAGATTGGTCTTTCCATAGGGTTGCTCGTATACTATGTTTAAAATAGATCTTTAAATCTAAACTAACAATGGAATTTTGTTCCATTCCATTCATGAAATGTATGTTTTAATCCTGGGTCCCGTCGATTAAACGTAAACATTGTATCAAGATTAACTCTTTGCTGGAATCTTCGGGGAATATAATTTGAAATGGCAATGGATTCTGTATAAATGTCGCAGATGGCTAGTCGGTTTAGTTTGCAAGCCATTTGAATGCATCGTTAGCTTTCAAAATCCCTCAACTCCATCCTAAAGCAGCTATAATCAACCTGCTTGTTCTATTTTCAAAGAAACACATGCATAGGCTGTACTCTTTTCCATGACATTCACCAACATGCATTGCATGTCATCAATATTTCGCATGGGGAGTTATTTCCTTTTCGTGTTGAGATATGATGCTGTAGCTAAATACATAATAATGGAACTGTACTGAATGTGGCATTTTAGCTGCAACACATATTTTTGGCATAACTATATTGTGTTTGCAACTCTCTCCAGATTTCTGCTCTTTCTTTTGCACGTAAACCTCCAAATATGTATATGCATTTAGTTATCTAAAATGCTTTACAAAGTGTAGTATGTCTCTATCCACAAGTGTATAGCTCTTTGTAACCACTGCATGCAGGGATGTTTCGCTTAACACAAGATGTTCATTAAACAGACAATGCCTGCCTTTCTCTTCTAGATGACACCCCATACTGGCACCATACTTCAGTGAGCTGGGGCACCTTCTCCCTTGAAAATGCATATCTGGATACTGAAAATAATCCTTCTGATCGCAGCATCTCTGACTCTGGTCGAGATGTACGACAATTACGGGGAGATCTGTAGGAATCTATGTACATGCGAGGAGAAGGAAGGGATACTGACGGTAAGCTGTGAGAACAGAGGGATTGTCAGACTGACAGAAATAAGCCCGGTGCATTTTTCAATGTACCACCTTCTGCTGACAGGGAACCTCTTAAAGAAACTGTCCCTCAACGACTTTATCAACTACACTGGGGCGACCATATTGCATTTAGGCAACAATGCTATCGACGAAGTGGAAACGGGTGCTTTCAATGGACTCCAAGGATTAAAGAGATTGCACTTGAACAACAACAAGATAGACGTCCTAAGGGATGATACATTTGTCGGCCTGGAGAGTTTGGAATACCTTCAGATTGATTACAATTACATCACCAATATAGAGCCCAATGCCCTGAGTAAATTGCATCAGCTCACAGTTCTCATTTTGAATGACAATTTGCTCTCTGCTCTGCCTACCAACATTTTCCGGAATGTTCCCTTAACACATCTGGACCTCAGGGGCAACCGTTTGAAAATGTTTCCTTACATTGGGCTCCTGGAGCACATGGACAAAGTGGTGGAATTACAACTCGAGGAGAACCCGTGGAATTGCTCATGTGAGCTCATCGCCCTGAAAGCTTGGCTGGAGAGCATATCATACACAGCTTTAGTGGGGGAGGTGGTCTGTGAGACGCCGTTCAGGCTCCATGGCAGAGACCTGGACGAGGTCTCCAAACAGGAGCTGTGCCCTCGTCGAGCAATCTCTGAATATGAAATGCGCCCCCCTCCCCCACTCAGCACCAATGGATATTTCCAAACCACTCCAGCTTCGGTGACGGCCTCAGCCACCTCATCGAATGCTTTCAAGGCATCGTCAAGGCCTACCAAGGGCACCCGTCAATCAAACCGAACCAGGTCAAAGCCCACCTCCCGGATTCCGGCTAACCCTTACAACTATGGCCCCATCATTGCTTATCAGACCAAATCTCCTGTGCCTTTGGACTGTCCCACCACCTGTACGTGTAATCTGCAGATTGCTGATCTTGGACTAAATGTCAACTGCCAGGAGAGAAAGATTGAGAACATATCTGACCTGAAGCCCAAGCCATACAATCCCAAAAAAATGTACCTCACGGGGAATTACATTCCTGTGGTACGCAGATCGGATTTCTTGGAGGCTACCGGATTGGATTTGCTTCACCTAGGAAACAATAGGATATCCCTCATCCAAGACAGAGCTTTTGGGGATTTAACCAACCTGCGTAGGCTGTATTTAAATGGTAATCTAATCGACAGGCTTACAGCAGAGATGTTTTTTGGCCTGCAGAGTTTGCAGTATCTCTACTTAGAATACAACAAAATCCAAGAGATTGTAGGGGGCACTTTCCGGTTTGTGCCAAACCTTCAGCTGCTTTTCCTCAACAATAACCTTCTGAAAACCTTACCAGGGGGAATCTTTACTGGGCTGTCCCTCTCTAGACTTAATCTCCGCAGTAACCATTTCCAAAACCTGCCTGTAAGCGGTGTGTTAGATCAGTTAAAATTGCTGTTGCAGATAGATCTGATTGAGAACCCGTGGGATTGCTCGTGTGACGTCGTCGGCATGAAGATATGGCTCGAGCAGCTCAGTGCAGGCACCGTTGTTAATGAGGTTAAATGCGAGACCCCCAAACGGCACAGCGGGATTGACATGCGTTCCATTCAGTCTGAACAGCTGTGTCCAGATTACTCTGACGTAGTCGTCTCAACAGTGCCCCCCTCTGACGAGCCTCTGCCGGACAGAGCCACCACCACAGAGACCTACCAGAGATCTAACCCCACTAGCAGCGTCGTCCCTCTCTCTGTTCTCATCCTCAGCCTGCTGCTCGTGTTCATCATGTCCGTCTTTGTGGCGGCGGGGCTGTTTGTGGTCGTGGTGAAAAAGCGCAAAAAGTCCCAGAGCGACCGCACCAGCACCAACAACTCTGACGTGAGCTCGTTTAACTTGCAGTACAGCCTTTACAGTAACAACCGAACCGTCCCCAAAGTCAAAGCCCCCGCAGGACACGTGTATGAGTACATCCCTCACCCTATGGGCCACATGTGCAAAAATCCCATTTACAGGTCCAGGGAAGGCAACACAGTCGAGGATTACCGTGACCTCCATGAATTGAAGGTGACTTATAGAAGTGATGTGGATGAGGAGAGGAACAGCAACATGAGGAGTCCCACTTATAGCGTGAGCACTATTGAGCCTCGCGAGGACCCCTCCCCTGCACAGAATGCTGAGCACTTCTTCAGGGGCATCATAGAGGCGGACAACCAATCCCCCTCCGGTAACAGTCTAGAATACAAGTACACTGGCCCTGTCTCGTACACGTACAACCCAAACTTTGATGTTAGACGCCAGTTCTTACACCCAGAGAGGATACGAGAAACAGTGCTTTATGGCACAGCGCCAAGTACTGTTTATGTGGAGCCCAACAGAAATGAATATTTGGAACTAAAAGCGAAACTTCAAGTCGAGCCAGACTACCTCGAAGTTCTTGAGAAACAGACCACTTTCAGTCAGTTTTGAGCAACAGATTTATCCATATATGAAGGATTTCCCCCCTTAAAAGTACTGGCTCAATATTGAGGGTGCCTTGGCACGACACATCAACAAAATAAGCATTAAACGGGGTGTGCCAAACTCTATTATTCTTATTTCTTAATTACATGACATTGCAGGAACTGAAAGTCTCTCTCTGAACATAACTGGACGAACACACAAGTTGTTCTACTTAACTGGTGATTTAGAATCTATTTTTATATGGTGAAGATTGACTACACATATATGTAAGTGTACAGGTAACCTTACCCGACCACATTTTCAGGAATATAACCATACATATATTGTGAATCACAAAAAAATGTTTATAAATCACCTTCTGACGAAAGAACACTGTACGGCAGTGTCTCCATCAAACTGCGCAGGACAATTCTCTGCTTTTAGTCTGTAAGTAAGTATTTATTGGAGTACTCTGCCATGTGTTTTCCAAACTTTTGATTCTTCATCAATACTACCTGTGTCATAATTCCAGGATCCTCTGTAAACCTTTATGTTTTGTAGTTCCATATCATTTACTGTAGCTCGGCATTGTAAAAGTGGCTTTTTGAACTTTTAATTTTTAAAGGTGGCACACCCCCAATGTTAAAGAAAGACTGCGTCATTTAATGACGAAGACAAAAAGGTGTCCTTGTATGCTTTCTGCACTTTTTTGGAATTGTAAGGCAAGTGGGCCTTTTAAACAGCTATCATTAGGATGATTACTATTAAAAATGAATACGTGCGTTCATTCTTAATATGTATTCTTGGTATGTTATCAAATTCATGAATAATAATTGAAGTAATAATTATGTTGTGTAATACTGATCTTTTAATGTAACACCTATTTTTATACAAGCATTCGCAATTCTCTTTCCCGCATCAATTTCATTTGTTTAAATTGCTTTGCACTTATTGCACTATATTGACCAAAATATGTTAATGTCATCAATAAATATGATGTCAGGTTCATATACGTTCTTGTGGGGTAAATTAAAGGCAATCGTTAGATACTTCACAGAGGCAGTTGCATGTAACGTGCCAGTCAAGAGAAGATGGTCTTTCAACGAGGTTTTGATCAATATGCCTCAATCAATGATCCTGTGTGGGTGCCCTCATAATCATAGTGGTTCCAACTGTAAGCATCACCATTTGTGCTGATCATCTTCTGATAGGGTTAAAAACACTTTACATCACAGGCACCAAAAAATACATATGAAAGTGTTCCTTTCAAGACTCCGGGGCCCTATTCCAGAAGGGGTGCACGTGAGCCTTTTTATAGCGGCCCAAAATGAAGGCAGCATTTTAGAGAATAGAAGGGCCCGAAACTCAGTGTATCTGTCGATATGTCATGGCCGTCACAAGAGATGATTCATAGCCAAGTGTTCACAGGCTAACGGTAGAGGCCCTGTCATGGGCTGAACCGATGTAACCTAGGCTGTTGACAGTTTTGGGGTAAATTATGTGCCAGTGTAACTCATTTGGGAAGTGACACAAAATCTAAACATTTTACTTCCGGCACCCTCAGCAAAAGCTGCATGTTGCTGTGTGTGTGTTATTAGCCAATACTGAGAATCTGACCTAGTTGCTTTACTCCTGAGCTGCAGTTGCTTGGGAAAAAATATATTTCAGGTGTGAATCAAATTATGGTGTTAGTATAGGGACGCGTGTTCGGTGTTCATGTGTAAGTGCGCAATTGTGTGTCTTTACACTGACATGTGCCTCTTTGTGATTTCATAATATACCCATCTCATTTGTTAAGTGAACCTGGTGATGGGGGGGTTTCATGCTCCTATTTTCAAGCCAGAAGCCAGCCCAAATGTTGCCATGACCCTGAGCAGGGTAGCCGAATCCTGGCTAATGGATGAATGAATTAGCCATGTCTCACTGCAGGAGGTTGACGTGAGAGCCTCTAACCTGACAAATAATGCTTTTAATAAGCCAATGGGGTCCTCTGTGGGACTCCATGTGGAACGGCACAATGGTTTACTTCGCCTCCCTGGATTCGTTCACTTAGCTCATTTGGAGGGGCCAAAGGAGGGAACATCTCTGCTGTAAACCTGTTGTGCTGCAGTGCAGGGCCGAGAGGACATGCGAGGAGGACGCTCTGCCACAGCGTCATGATGATGTGAGAAATTGAGTTCAAGGAGATTTGGGTAATTGAGAAGGCAGAGATGAGATCTGACAGGCACCAATGAGTCTGATGATTGCTTTAATCATGATAGTTAATGGAATTCCTCCAGGCATGTAAAAGCGCTCAAATGTTCATCAACACATTAAGATATCTTGTCCCTCACCTCTGTAATTACAGATCTACGTTTTTTTTGGGGGGGGGGGGGGGGGGGGGGGGTTATTCTCACCGATTGTAATGAATGTTTTTTTATTGTATTATTTGAGTCAATATGTCTGATACTATTTCTCATTTTGCAAACAGGCTCACGATGCGAGGACATGTGTTTTTAACCTGATTTGTCACCTTTCAATGGTTTTCATGGGTATCCAGAGAGAAACTAGAACCTACTATTCAAAGCAAGGGTAACTCCTAATTTCCATTTGACATTTTGACCTTCGACATAATGCAATTTAGAGAACATTTAGTGTGATCAACAAAGCAGCCTATTTCTCAAGTATCTGTGGTAAAGATACTTGTTGATGTTGTCTGATGCTAATTCACCCGTCTCCCCAATCTATAGTTATAGTATAATATGGTAATGAAATATGTTATAACAGTATACTGGAAAAGGACAGTAATAAAAGCATGTAAGTATACTCCACATTCCTGTGGTACTGAGAGGTTGAGCTGAGCTCCTGCTCGTACAACTTCCTGTTAAACATGACCTGGTGATTGTTCCTCTCCGCAGGGATAAAACCAAATAAATCAAATGTGCCGTATCAACAAAAATCTATTCTGTTAGATAGTGAAAAGTGTGTGCTGAAAGCCAGCAAGGGCCCTGGATTACTAAGAAACGGCAACAACAGTTTTCAAAATGGATGCTATTTTTGTCTGTCATCGCATAACCTTGTGTTTGTGTGTGTGTGTGTGTGTTCGAGAGAGTGTGAGAGTTGTGTATGTGCATAGAAGCTCAGTGACAGTGTTTGTATGTTTGGGAGGGAGGGGGAGAGAGTATGTGACTGTGTATGTGTGTGTGTGTCAGTGCCTCTTTCCTGTCTCCCTGTTTCCAAGCATGCTCCCACTGGGTCGCCCGGTTGTGCTTATTAGGCTTGCGTTTTGTTTGTTTGGTTATAGTGCTGCAGCCGTTGATCAGAAGCTGCAGCAACCCTGTCGTTTGATAAATGGCAACCATAGCATTACTGACTCCCCAGCCTCGTGATGTCTGGCTAAAAAAACAACAGGTTGATGTATTGCTTCCTTGAGTGTGTCAAGTCATTTAACTGTAGCCCTTGCCCTAGCTCTGTGCGTCATTGTCTCTGAGTGGGAGGAAAGGAATGCATAAATGGTACATCCAATGATGCAGCATACTGTAGCCGCAGTTATTTTGTCTCGAATGTTAGGACTGTACTTGGTGATATTGTTAGTTGACTTGAGAGCTGTTGACAGCCGTAGACATGCGAGAAGGTGCTGCTAAATTGATGTCAATGTGGCAACGGATTACGGTTTATTTTGTTTGGTGTGCTGACTGGATAGGCTGTCATTTATTTTCCTTGAAACCATGCAGGATCACACACACACACGGTCACGGTCTCACACACACACACACACACACACACACACACACACACACACACACACACACACACACACACACACGCATGCACACACACACACACACGCGTACACCTGCACGCACGCAAGCACACACACACACACACACACACGCACACACACATACTCACGCGTACAACTGCACGCACGCACGCAAGCACACACACACACATAACTGTGTATTGAAGATGGATTTTAGCAGAAGCTCAATATGTGACAATGTGATTTCATGCAAGACTCATGACCATAATATGGAGATTGTTTACCCTCACAGGGACAGACTTTAAAAATGAAATTGCATATTTTGCTGCTATGTATGGGTGGAAATAGCCTATTGTCGTTGCCAAGATTAGAATTCTTAGGCCATACTGATGAGCTGGTATAAGGGAGCTGTGTGTGTGTCATAAGGACGTGTGTGTGTGTGTTTATGCACTTCTGTGTGTGTTTTTCTGTGTGTGTTTGCTCATCAGGGTTTTTGTGTGGTTATGTGCCTGTGCTGTGTGTACAGTAGATAGTCTTTAATTGGAGTCTGATTTCCTCTAAAATTCCACCCATGTGATGTTTTTTTCTCTGTTCTCTATGGCTTTCATACACATTGAGGAGCATAATTCAGAAGCAGGCCTGATAAAGGAATTAGACTAGGCGCTTGGAGATTGACCTGATAATGAAATGGTGGGAGGTAGTAAACGAATTTCCCATTTTTGTGAGACAGACATTTTAATGTGGATCTCGAAATTGACTCTGGAATAGAGAATTTAAATGTTTTTTAAACAAACACATTTGATTAATCCAGGCTACAACGAGTACGTTTAAAGGCACTGTGAATACTCATATTCACATAATAGTTCAATAAAACATTTACATGCTCTGATTTCCCTAATAATCCTGTTTAAATGGACACATCTGAAATCAGGCTACCTGATGGGACTTTGATAAATGCTATAAAATCGTCAATCAAGATAAACGTTCTACCACAGCGACCATGTCACTTTTGGAAGCCTGAGTATGTGATTTTTTCCCCCCCGAACTCACTCCAATTGCACAAAAGAGGGAGGCTAGCACTGCTGGTGCTAGCACATGCACAGATCAAATAAACCGCTGGAACTACGATTATGGTGTTTGCATGTCCTCATAAATCTAAAGGTTTCTAAAGAAGTCCAGCGTTTGCTTACTTCGATTATGACCTGACTAAAGCCATAATCGGCCTTCTGCCATAATCCATTTAATCAGTTTGAATTATTAATGTGTATGTAAACATACTAAATGTTGATGTCTGGGTAAATCATTGTGAACGGACTATAACGAGGAAAGAAGAAAAAAAGTGTCTCTCTCCTCCTCCGTGGAATGAATCGTGTGACAGTTAGCACCCATTTGGACAATAGAGAGGGCAGAGTTGGCACTCTGTGGGTGTGCTTGTTAAAAATGGAACCTGTGGAGGATCTCTCAACAGGACCGATGCAGCATCTACGTCAGCTTAGCTCCTTGTGCTTTCCTCCCATCAGTCGTATGCTACAGCATGTGCGTCAGCCTACGTCCTCCAGTCCTAAGGAATCCAATAGTTGTATTCCACATGCCGATAAAGTGCTCTGACTAGCAAGTTGTAAAGGGGTTCTTGAGTTGTTGCTTCGCTCCCCAGGCGAGTGTTCCACGTGATCACATGATAGAAAGTGGACTATGCTATCGTCATCGCCCTTTGTTGTCCATGTCCCGGGTGGGTTGTTGGAGATCACTCGTTTCTGGCCAGTGTCTATTCCCATTGGGTGGAGCATCATGGACATATGGTGTTTGACAGAGCATAGTATAAGACCTACACTCCTAGCGAAAAGGGCTCCTAAAGGGTTCTTTGCAGAGGGATAGGGTTCTACCAAGAACCATTTTGATCTGAAGAACTCTTTTTGGAAGATGGGGGTTCTTTGTAAGTAAAAGAGTTCTACCTAGAACCTTTTTCATCCTAACAGCTAGTTTTGGAAGAAAGGGTTCTTTGATGATTCGACAAGCAAGAAGAGTTCAACAAAGAACCCTTCTGAATCTGAGTAATCTTTTTTTCTTTCAATTGTTTTCTTTCTGTTAAACAGTGCCTGAGCATGACTGTTTATCTCCGTTTTTTAACTAACATTAGGAATGATAGTAATCTGAAAATTAAAAATTTGTGTGAGAATGTTTTATACTGTACCTATATTGGATTATGTGTGCATGTGATATGTGCAACGATTCCCTTAATCATTGTACGTATACAGTGCTCACATAGTTGAAATCTTTGCCATGATTTCTGTCTTTCAAATGAGTATTTTCTGTGATTTTATTGAGCGGAGAGTGGAAGAATAGATAGGGGGAAAGAGTGAACCAGCAGTGTATCGTATGGTACAGAGCAAATTGGCCAGTTTTACCTAGTGTTGATTTGTCACTGTAATATTTCTAGTTCAGGAGTTAAATTAACTTAACACTCAGTGGTGTAAAAGAACATCAGTATTGATGTTAATGACCAGAGTTAAGTGTGATTGTGTCATTTCTACTCTGTTTAGAGTAAAACACTCAAAACCATGCCCAGCATTATCATATTTCCCAGCATGCTTTATTGCAGGTTGATTTTTCAATTTCTTTTTTTAGATCTGTGTTTTTTGCATTTACATTGATTAGTTGATTAATGGAAATGCTACACAAAGATAAACTTACCCAATCTGTTAGTACTGTAGTTGGACTTATTGCACGTTACAGAGATAGTTGTTCCAGATAAATAACATACATTTTTCAAAACTAATACAATCTGTTAGGAGTTGGAATTATTGCACCCATTACTGAGATTGTTGTTCCATTTTAGATGATTTAGCTACTTTAATTTCTCAATCTTCCCTACCGTGGCAGTCATTCTGAATGCAGGTTACAATGATTGGCTGGATTCCAATCGGAATTACACATCACTTTCCAAGCAAATATAATTTCACTTGCAGGCCTGATGTGGCCTGTAAACCAGGAGTTTTCTAACATCACTGTGTTAAGGGTATAACTCCGCCCCCCAAAAATACACATTGTGATGTATGTTATGTATTGTCATAAAGGGTTTAATTTTAAAGGTTAATAAGGCTGGTGTGACCATTCATAGAGGGTTCTAGGAAGAACCGTTGAAAAGATAAAAGGATTATCGGTAGAACCCTTGATGTGGGTTACCTCAATCACCTCAACCACTGCATTCCCCAGCACATTGACTCAGTACCAGTACTCCTTGTATTGAGCCGCATTATTGTTATTTATTCTATTACTATTTCTTTTTTTGTGCACATTTTCAGACTTTTTAATTCTGCATTGGTGGGAAAGGGTTCATAAGTAAGCATTTCACGGTAAAGTCGGCACATGACAAATAGAATTTGATTTGATTAGAGCGTTCTAGCAAGAACCTTTTGATGGTAAATGGGATGTTGGTAGAATCATTTATAGAGGGTTCTAGGTAGAACCATTTGTAGGGGCTCTATGAAGAACCCTACATAGAGGGTTGTATGTTGCACCCTTTGCGAAGTGTTCTACCTAGCCCCAAAAAGGGTTCCATTATGAGGACAAACCAAAGAACCCTCTACTTAGCACCTTTTCTTTTTTAGAAAGAGTGTATACCTACAAACTATGAAGCCGGTTTTTACATTGATGTCGCTAAAATCACTTTTTGCACCTCCGATGGATACAAAAGGCACACAATGCCAAGCAAATTTGGTAGGAATCAGATTTTTTCTATTTTTAAATCCTGTCTTTTGAAGTTGTATGGGTGAAACATATTATGGTATCCCTGTTGACAACACCATCTATCAAAGTAATGTATTACAGTACATCTAATATAGTGTTAATTCTGTTACAAGAAATTAGGACCAAATAACATCCTGAGAAATTCTCAGCTCTTTGCATGGTGTGGGTGCTAATAGGAACATATTATAAATGTGTGAGGTGTCTAGGGAGACAGTGGTGTTAAGTTTGATAAAAATATCTATCTCGTGAAATTGAGATCGACAATGTGATTGCAACGCTATAATAGCTCTGTCCCGATGTGTTAATGTTGCAGAAAGGGCTCAATGTGATTAGTTGGGTGAATAAGAAATGATAATGCCAATAAGCTATGAAGTGACTACATTAAACATTTTAAAACAATTGATGACCCAATGTTAAGTATAACAGATTCATAAATGCTGATATCAGCATAGCATGTACCTGTATGCATGTTCAAATGCTTCTATGCAATATTAAATGTGGCTTTATATAGCTTAACGGTTATTACACTGTAGAGTGAAATAGAAACATTTAAAGGGGCAATCTGCAGGCAATCAATAAAAAAATACATAATAACAATGATATGTACCCATTCAATCATGAATAATATAACTTTTAAATGCCTCATGAGCTTAATTCAACTTTCATAGTGCATCAGAACCCAAAAGATACGCTTATTTTACTCCTATGCTTGTGAACAAGGTAAATGTAAACAACCACCATATACCACCAAAACATGGTTAAAAATATCATTTTGATATCATGGATGGTCAGTCCTTAGCTCTGTCTATGAATTTGAGAGTGGTTAGATTTCTCCAGCCCAATCCCTCAGCTTTTTACCTAAACGGTGGTGGGGAATGTACTTTGTTAATGTTTCAACTGATGATTGATGCTTTAAGTAATAGTAGTGGGGTTTATTTCATCATATACAGTAAAATGTATTCATGACAAATATTACCATGTACAAGTAGAGGCTTCTCTACTCTGAATATGGCCTGAGCACAACTTCTTCCAAGATCTTTAGCAGAGAAATATACAATGAATTGAAGCAACAATGACTCTCTCTCTCTCTAAAATGTCTTCCAGTATGACAGCTGGCAATCACATTTCATACTTACTACCAAGTGTTAAACGGGAAGTCTTTCTGAGACTGTCTGTCAGCACGGGTGCTATGCGAACCTCTCACCCTAATCCATTCCTAGAGTCCCCAGACAGAGTATGTGGCATAGTGAAAATCAGCATATTTTGGTACCATTTGGTTCTTTTTTGTGATTATATAGTATATGTCATGCTTACGTAAATTACTCTAGAGGCCCTATTTAATCCATCCTGGTAACCAGGTCTCTGCGGTGAAAATGCATTGTTTTTTGCGCTGCAAAAATGCTCAGATAGTTTTATGTATACCCAAGGTTTTGCACTGCAATTATGCTCATATTGGTTTTGATTGCGTTGTAGCTGATGTAACAGATTGGGCTGCTCTGAAACAGTAACAAATATAAGATGTATCTCAGTTCTCTCTCTTTATGGAAATAAGGTAGTTGAATCCCCTGAAACCTGGTTACTAGTTTTGATTGCATATGACCCTGTTGTGTCGTAAATGCTCAAGGTAATATAGAAAACAGTATGACTACATATGGATTGTTGTAATACACAATTATTTACTTGTGTAGCTGCAACCTGGTCTCAGAGCATTTTGTATTATTCTGTACGTAAATCCGAAACACTGGTATAGTACTCATTTAGTATGGTATGTGTTAATTTGTGGATTCTCATCACCCATTACGTATGATGTTACAAATAACAATTTGTATTTATTTATTTGTCACATACACATGGTTAGCAGATGTTAATGCGAGTGTAGCGAAATGCTTATTTTATGTTACGAATTAGCAAAACGTACAATATGTTACAAAGTTTCTAAACGTATGATCTGTTACAAATTCTAGCAAGGTGGCTAACATAGCTAGCTGGCTAACATTAGCTAGCATTAGCTAGGATAGGGTCATGGTTAGGGGTCATGGTTAGGGGTTAGGATTAAGTTTAGGACTTAGAAGGTTTAAGGTTAAGGTTAGGGGAAGGGTTAGGGTTAGGGTTAGCTAACATGTTATGTAGTTGCAAAGTAGCTAAAGATTTGTAATCTAAGTTGTTAAAAGTTGATAATTAGCTAAAGTTGTCCGTGATGAGATTCGAACTCGCAAACTTTGGGTTTATACGCCTATCCATCCACCCACCTCGACCAACCACATTACTTAAATTTTTGCCTTAAGTAGCCATTTTACTTTTGTAACAATACCAAATGTAACATATCATACTAATTTGAGTGTTCTGGATTTACATTTACTATATTATGTGTAGTCTATGAGACTAGGCTGGTACCTCTGCCAAATTCACAAATTGCTCCAATCCTATTGGATTACATTTAGACAATTTAAAGAGTGTTTAAACATTGTTTGGACGAAAGCACACATTGGAATTAGTCGTCATTTTAACATCATAAAACCTATTCAGTACATGAATGTATGTTACCTGTTTTTTATTAACTTCCTTGGCAATTTATGATCATTCATGTGAAGCAGTAGCGGACTAAGCTCCACTCCAGGCTTTGTGGAATCTAGCTCTGACTCAATTGATTCACCCAATGTCAATACTTTAAAAAATGAAACGCCTACCTTGTACCTATGTTTGTCTTTTATAGTTGTGTGCCTCTCTTTATTTGCCAAAATCTATAATTTTTCAATAAACGTTAATCAAATACAACAACAGACTGTTTCCTTGTTGAATTTAAATTGGCACTTGAAATGTGCGCTGAGTTGCCATTTAAGAGCAACAGCAATGACCAAACAGTTGGTGGTTGTATTTGATTAACGTTTATTGATAAAGTATGGATTTCAGGAAACAAAGAAAGCCACACAACTAGAGAGGACAAACATAGGTACAGTACATGGCAGGCATTTTATAATATATAGATATTTTTTTAAGTACTGAACTTGGGCGAACCGTTGTAGTCGGAGATAGGTTCCACAAAGCCTGCTCTCTGCTCTCCGTTGGTGGAGTCATCAGAATCTTCCTTCACAATGGGGTGGAGTTTAATCTGCTAGTTAAACAGTAACATGAGGAACATGATCCAATTACTGTCTTGGTAGAAGTATAATGCATTACTTTTTTGTTCTAAGTATTAGCTAACAACATGAAAAAATGGGGAGGTAATGGTGTGATGATTGCAACTCATTTCTCTCCACCTGTTATAGTATTGTTATATAACACACCTTACCTTTAGTGGATGGTATAATTCAAAGAGAGTAGGCTATTTATCAAGGTCCAGCAAATATCTTAGATTATTGAAGTATGTTGTTACCCTCATATTGTCAACATCTATTGTCAACCAGATCTCACGGTTTTACCAAGTTGACTTCAGATTCTGCAGACATTTCTGCACCTTTCTCCAAACGTCACATTTCGAAGCTGCTCAAAACATCACGCGGCAAAGTGTTTTTCACACTCTGGGTTGCTCCTCCTGCTCAGCATTGTTCCGTTTCTCCAAACGTCAAACTTCAAAGTGTTTTGAAGTTAAGGATTATGGTTTGCCATAGAGCTAAAACATTATGTTCAGGCATGAATGGGATGGGAGTCATGAGATTACGCCCATCCGCCACCCCCGTCCACATCACCCTAGCGAAACCCAAGCCTACCTGATGGTAATAGCGCTCACTGTTGCCCCTAATAGCCAGTTTGAAGGTATTACCCAAAGACAATCTTGAACAATCTCCCTGCTATTGTAGCTATGATATTCAAAACATTACATTTTGTTAGAAGAACGCCTTGAAACATTGAGTGCCAGATTTAAATATGAATACTGACAGACTTAATGTTTTACCTTTCTTAATGCTTGTGTTACGTGACACAAACGTGATTATAATTGGTAAGGTATTTAAATGGTGTTCATTTCAGAGCCATACCACTCTTACATGTTCTAACTTATTAACTTCTTGGTCTACTTCTTCAATGAAAGAAAGTCATAAAGCCGTGTAGAGCGTCATCCCTCAATCATCTAGCGATTGATGAGAAATTATTCAGCCTGTGATGAACGTGAGGAGGAGATAAGTGATGCTAGGAATGTGAGACGGGGGCATCTGTGAGCGGCTGATGATGGAGGACCAAAGGTGACACAGCAGCTGCATTTAAATAGTCTTGATTCCTTTCCTTTCCATTCCCCATTACCCTGTCCTTTCATGGCCATTGGTTGATCTACGGAGGCTTGGACGGGCTTGATGCGGGTAACAGCTGCATTGTCAAAGGTTATGAAAAGGAAAGGAGACAAGGAAAATAGAGGCTATTTGAGAGTGGTATCATCTGTAGAGACGGATGATTGTGAACTAAGAGCTGTGGACCTTAGACAGATTTAAGAAACTCTTCATCGTTATCTCCTGATTCTTCAAGGGCCCAACCAGCTCAGTACGTGTGATTTCAGTTTCAGCCAGTCATTTATTCCACCTCCATACCACTTCACAAGAAACTGGGTCTTAGGCCAGTCCCGGAGGAAGTCTTGGCAAAGGGAACCATTGATTTTAGGTCTACTTTTTTGTCTAATTACACACCTCTCATCAGTGGGTGTTATCGATGGGCAGATCTACCGTTCTACAGTCCTGA